>NC_090989.1:242857326-243160357 GCF_041146395.1 Eulemur rufifrons
ATTGCTGCTTCAATTTAGTTACATGATATTGGTCTGTTCAGGAGTTCTATTTATTTTTTATTGAGCCTTGGGAGGTTATGGGTTTCCAGAATTTTTTCCATTTCCTTGATGTTTTTAAGTTTATGTGCATAGAGATTTGTATAGTATTCAGAGATGATATTTTATGTTTCTGTGGTATCAATTGTAATATCTCCTTTTTCATTTCTGATTGAGCTTCTTAATGTCCTTTTTCTGTCTCTGGTTAATCTAGCAAGAGGCCTGTTGATTTTGTTTATCTTTTCAAGAACCAACTTTTTGTTTTATTAATATTCTGTATAATTCTTTTGGATTCAAGTTCATTTAATTGTTCTCCAACCTTAGTTATTTCTTTTCTTCTGCTGGGTTTGGTATTGTGACAAATCATTAGATAGTTGCTTTGTGATCTTTCTGTTTTTTTGGACATAGGCATTTAAGGCTATATATTTTCATCTTATTACTGCTTTCGTAGAATCCCACAGATGGTAACCTGTGTCCTCTTTGTCATTTAATTAAAAGAATCTTTTGATTGCCATCTTAATTTCCTCCTTGAGCCAATAATCCTTCAGCAGTAGAATGTTTAATTTTCATGACTTTGTGTAGAGTTGAGTATTTCTATTGGAATTGATTCTAATTTTATTTCCCTGTGCTTTGAAAAGATACATGGTATAGTTTCTATTTGTTTTAATTTGTTGAGACATGTTTTGTGGCCCAGGGTATGATCAATCTTAAGAGAATGTTCCATGAGCTGATGAGAAGAATGTATATTCAGTAGTTTTGGGGTAAAATGTTCTGTAAATGTCTATTAGGCCCATTTGTTCTAGAATCCTGCTTAAGTCCATTGTTTCTTTGTTTATTTTCTGTTTTGAGGATCTATTCTATTATGTCAATGGTATGTTGATGTCCCCACCTATTACAGTGCTGCTGTTCATCATTTTGTTTAGATCAAATAGGATTTGATTTATGAATCTGGACACACCTGTGTTAGGTACATAGATATTTAGGATTGTTATGGCTTCTTGTTGAATTGTTCCCTTTACCATTATATAACGATCATCTTTGTCTTTCTTTACTTTTGCTGATTTGAAGTCTATGTTATCTGTTGTGAGAATAGCTACCCCAGCTTTTTTCAGTTTCCATTAGCATGGAATATTTTTTGCATCCCTTCACCTTGAGTCTGAATTAGTCCTTATGGGTTAGATGCATTTCCTGGAGACAGAAGATACGTGGCTTGTATTTTTTTATCTATCCATTGAGCCTGTGTCTCTTCAGTGGTGAGTTAAAGCCATTCACATTTATTGAAAGTATTGATATGTGGTGTGGATTTCTGTTCATCCTATTACATAGAACTTTATTGCTTTGTTTTATCTCTTGAGCCATTGTGGTATCTGGGGTCTGAACTTTAACTTTTGGATGGTTTTACACTAGTGGATGTTTATTGTGCTGATCAGTGTATAATGCAGATCTGATTACTTCCTGAAGGGCAGATCTGGTCTTAGTAAATTCTCTCAGCAGTTGCTTGTCTGAGAAAGTCTTTATGTATATGAGACATATAAGACACTTAGTTTTGCAGACACAAAATTCTTTCTTGGCCATTATTCTGTTTGAGAAGACTAAGAATGGGGTCCCAGTCCCTTCTGGCTTGAAGGTCTCCATTGAGAAGTCTACAGTTAGTGTGACAGGTTTTCCTTTGTAATTTACCTGTTGCTTTCACCTTACAGTTCATAGGAGTTTCCCCTTCATGTTAACTTTGGCTAATCTGTTGACCATATGTTGTGGTAATTTCCTCTTGGTGAATGTTCCAAGAGTCCATAGTGCTTCTAGTATCTGGATGTCTAGATTGCTAGCAAGACGAGGGAAATTTTTATTAAGAGTTACCTCAAGTAGTCCCTCAAACAGGTTTTCCAGCCTTTGTGTGTTTTCTTTTACCCCCTCAGGAATGCCTATAATTCTTATATTATGCCTCTTTATATAATCCCATATTTCTTATAGGCTTTGTTCATTCCTTTTATTTCTCTGTTCTTTCTTTTTGACTGACTTGTTTAATTCAAAGGTGTTGTCTTTTAGCTCTGAGATTTTTTTCTTCTGCCTGATTTAGTATACTCTTAAGGCTTTCCACTGCGTTTTCTATTTCCTTGAATGAATTTTTCATTTCCAGAAGCTCTGCTTTGTTTTTTTTTTTTAACAATTCTATTTCTTTAATTTTTTATTCATTTCCTGCATCATTTTTGTGGTTTCTTTGTGTTTCTATTTTTCTCTTGTATTTAACTGAGATTCCTTACAACCCATATTAAAAATTCTTTATCAGTAATTTCAATATTCTCATTTTGGTTGGTTTCCATTGGTACGTAGTTACTGTTTTCTTTTGGGGCTGTCCTTTCACTCTGATTTTTCATGTATCCAGAGATCTTTTGCTGATTCCTTCTCATTTAGAGGAGCTTTTCCTTCTTATTTTTGAACTTTTTCTTGATTAGATAATGGCACACCAAGTTTAATCTCTGAGACAGTGGATAGTGCTTGTGGGTGAGACTGAACTATACCCTGTATGGTTCTGCATTCTTCTCTTGTTGAAATTATGGCACATATCCCAACTGCTGCCCACACTTCCTGTCCCACTCTAACACTGGCCTTCTCTCCAATTTACTGTAAAATTAAAACTGTTTAGAGCTACTTTACACTCTCCATTGAAAATTACTTTTATTTCCATTGTAAAATCTTACCTAAATTGACCAATTGTTTTTCCTGTTATATAGATGAAACCCTGAAGCACATAAGCTTCCTTCAAATTATGATTTAGCTACAAATGTGACTACTTTTATCTGTTATTAATATTTAGAATATTTTTTATTGGTTACTTAAATAGAATTGTGCATTATCACTGCTAGTGAATCAACACTCTGTGACAATAAGGCGAGTCGGCATAATAATGTGCTGCTTTGTTGGTGAGTAAGCCGAGGTAAAGAGAAATGATGACTTTCCCAGTGTCAAACATGTTAGCAAAAGGACACCTTGAATTGGAGCACCATCAAATTGCTTGATGTGCTAAGTCAAACTGCTTCTGTCTGTATTAGTTTTCCACATACCTCTAGACACAACAGTAGTTGAGTTAGAACCTGGTGGGTTTTCATTGGACAGATTTTAACATGATGATGACACCAGATATATTGGTAAAACCTTCTTTTTAGAAGAAGCACTTCACATTGACTATCAAAACTTAACATTCTACAGTGGTTTTCTAACTCCTAGAAGCCACAGGTTTCCACGTCAAAGGCTACCAAACGGTACAAGGGAAGGAAGACGAAGAAAAAGAGGAGATGAAAGTAAGGGATGAGAAGTCACTATGTTCTCCTTATACCTTTCAGTGAGAGATGTTTTTAAAGTTTTAGATATGGGAGTTTCCCAGGGGAGTTCTTTTGATAGAAAACTCCTATCCTCAGAAAATGTTTGAATACTACAAATGCATACTAAGGTATAATATCTTTTACATTTTATTCTGACATCTTTAAACTTATATATAATTTGTATAGATCTGGAGGCATGGGGGGATCAAAGAAAAGTTCAATCTGCAAGTTATAATAAAAATCAAGATTTTGTAAAGGAGGGTTTCTTATGAAAATACACAAATCTCCCTTTAAATCTGCACTAACAGATATATTGATGACTGTACAGATTTTAAATTTAAGCAGTCAATAGAAAAGAACACCCAAAAGCCTCTGAACATTAGTACCCAACTAACTGTGGTTAAGGAATCAATGTTATTAAAAGAAAAACAGCATTTATGACTCTAAATTAAAGATAGCATGCTGAAATCTGAGCTTTAGAGAGAAGTTTGTAGTCATTTATTCAATCAACGTATCAATATCTAAAGGAATACTTAACAGAGCACTTATTGTGGAACAAGATGCCATGTATACTTCAGGGATAGGACATGGAAAAATATACAACTCCAAACTTCATAGAGTTTAGATTGTGTGAGAAGAGAGAGCAGAAACTTAGAAGGTGGGTAGGACAGACACTAAGCAGGACATCAATGTTAGCTTTATAATCAAGTAGCACATATCAAGTAGCCTTCAAGAATCTATAACACAAATCTTATGAATATACACATCACTAGCAACAAAGGCCAGCACCTCAGATACAAAGTTGATGAGGCATGTAGCCCTGGATATTCCTCCCTCATCTGTAGTAGCCCTACCTTCACGGGAAATTGCATTCCCTGTACTTTTAATTCCTTCTGCCTAAGCCACTAGTTTAATTTCTTATATACAGTATATTGTCAATGAACTTTTTTAAAATACATGAACGAATTAGTTAATGTGAAAAAATTTTAGTTTATGTCCAGTTCTTCCTCATAAGCTATTAATAATTATTTTCCAATGGTAAATTGGAATAATATGTTGACTTTTCCACATAAGCTATCAGGAAGCTTACATTGGCATTTTGGTTCAAAATGCCAAAATGTTTGCAATTTACCTAATAACAGTTTCTTTTGGGGTTCTTATTTTTCTCACTTCATTTTTTTCTTGATTTTTTCCCCTTTTTTCTTATATTATTTGATTTTGGCCTTATTCATTCTTCATTTGTTTAAGTAAGCTGAATTAAATGATTTTTGAAAGCAGATATGTTCAAATTAATATCATTTAGAAATCACAGAGAGTAGAAAACAAAAACTAATACATGGTGTTTAATCCCCAAGTGTATTTTCTCTTTCTTTGTCAGGAAATAAGTTATGAGTTTCAGTTTTGCCACCAGGGAGGGGGACGAAATATATAAATAATTTACTTACACAAAAGCTTCTTTTCCTGATTATAAAAGCAAAACAAAACATTTTCACTGTGGAAAACATAACAAAAAAGGCAGAAAATTAATACATACCATCGCTAATATTTTTGATATATTTCCTTCTGGTTATCTAGAGAAGGAAAGAAAGAGATGCATATGTTGGACTTACATTGTTAATAAGTTTGTATATCATAAACCATCTCAAAAGTCTGTAAAACTTTGTAAAGATTACTTTTAATGGCTGCAACTCATCCAAGTTTATTGAACCTCCCCTACTGTTGGCCACTTATGTTGGTTTAATCATTGAAAAATTAGTAAGCCTATGTATAGTGATCTACCTGAATTTTGTCTGAATATTATTTTATTTCCTTTGGACTTCTGGAATTATAGGGGCAAAGTATATGCATTTTTATGAAGACAGTAGTCCAGATAAAATATCTTTTTTTTCATATCCCTCATTGTCCTATCACTCTCCTATCCTTAAAATTGATTTCCATTTGTCAAGGTCTAATGTCTGTCGACTACCCTCAGACACAGTCGAACTAATGGAGAGAAACATGGTACTACCATTATCTTTTTTTTTTTTAATATTATGCTTTAGGAATTTCCTAGATTGTACCAACATTAGTTCTTACAACAAGAGCATATTAATAAATCATATTTAACATAAAGTCAACATCTCCTAACACATGCAGAGGCCTTTTCCGCACACGTTACCTACCCTATGTTAACTCCATTTATTGAATGTCTTATTTCGAGAGCTGGAGAATTTAAGGGGTATTTGAGAGTGGGTGCTTTTTAAATTTTCAGTTTTGTACTGTAGCACCATTTTTTTTTTAAATTTCAGCCAGTACTTAAGAATGTCCCAAGGTGTCACCAATTAATTCAGTAACTTATTCTCTCTTTTTAGTCATTTAGCAAATGTTTTTTTTTTTTTTTTATTTATTTTTTTTTTTTTTTGAGACAGAGTCTCACTCTGTTGCCCAGGCTAGAGTGAGTGCCGTGGCGTCAGCCTAGCTCACAGCAACCTCAAACTCCTGGGCTCAAGTGATCCTCCTGCCTCAGCCTCCCGAGTAGCTGGGACTACAGGCATGCACCACCATGCCCGGCTAATTTTTTCTATATATATTTTTAGCTGTCCATATAATTTCTTTCTATTTTTAGTAGAGATGGGGTCTCACTCTTGCTCAGGCGGGTCTCGAACTCCTGAGCTCAAACGATCCGCCCACCTCGGCCTCCCAGAGTGCTAGGATTACAGGCGTGAGCCACCGCGCCCGGCCTGCAAATGTTTATTTACCTCCTAATGTGTAGCAATAACTTTTCTATGCACTGGGGATACAACTGTGAAAAAAAACAATAGTCAATTGAGTTAAAGAGTCTGGAGGTTTTGTATAAAACTTATTCAGACAAGCAATTAAAAAAAATTACAGAAAATAGCAATGCCCTTTGGGGACTATGAAAAAATAATAGAGTAGAATAATGGAATAAAAACAGTAATAAAATTGATGATCAAATATTATATCTCCTTGTGGCTAACAAAGCCAGAAACTGTTCTATTTTAAAACAAACAAACAAAAAAAGATTAGAGTCTGTAAGTTCTAGTAGAAACCACTCAGGGCCAAAAATTGTGAGAATAATGGCATAGTGATACGATATTATATCACAGGTACCTCACTCAGATTGTCGGTAAATAGTGTCATGTCTAAAAGCCCCATAAGTAGAATAAGGAAATATAATGTGAAAACTTTTTCTCAATACTTTATTGAATATAATTGTTGCTTTAACCTTTATGATGGGGAGCTCCTGTTTGAATGCCTCACTTTACCATACAAACAGAATTTTACTTTTTCAGAATTTAATTATTATGATTGTTTAATCTAGAAAGTTAGATCAGGAGGTATTATGATGGAAATCTTCTGTGGTTGACATGGGGATGTGCTACCCCGATCTCATTTCAAGGAAGAACTTGCTGCCCAGCTACAAGGAGGGCAGTCAGGAAGTGGCCTTCAGCTTCCTGCTTCTTCCGGGTCAGCCTCAGCTGCAAATCCCACTTGCTCAGGTCAAGCCCTTCCCGTGGCAACCTGCTTTCAGTGATTTCAGTGGGATGAGAGTATACAGCTACGTCAACTAGATGTGAGATGTTCTCCAAAGCTGGCTGTAGGGTTGGCTGAGGCTTTACTAAACCTGTATTACAGATAGACTTCTTCCTCTCCCCAATCCTGCCTCTGCCCCAGGTCCTTAAAAAGTGTTGTTCCTTCATGAATATTTTGCACCGGATACTCCATCTCTGCTGTGCTTCCAGAGAACTCAGCCTAGGACAGTGACTGACCTAAGTTTTAAATAAATAAACTCCTTAACATGATGCAACAGTAAAGTAAATCTCTTAAACCCCGTTCTAGAGGGGCCAATTCCTGAAGTACATAAAGGGCCTTGATACACTAGAATTGCATCTCCAAGAAAATAACCATTACAAAGATACCAAGGAGTACTACAGGGATCAAACACAGCTTTTTGAATTTTATAAAAGCTTACAGAGTGGGATGAAATAAATAATTCCTAATTCCACAAAATAGCATATGTAAATCACTCATCTGAATGCCTGAATGTGGAAGGTTATTTCAATCCCTTGGTAAACAATTTCCAGGTTACAGGCCCTGCCTGCATCAGTACTAAGGATGCAAAGATGAATGGCAGGCACTTCAGGGAAGGAATAAATTCATAGACAGGCAACAAGATTAAAGTCTTATGTGTGCCCAGTATGTGTTATTTAAAACTGAATGGCAGAGAAATGTAAAGGAGAGTTTCATATCCCCTAAGGTTTCAAGTTTCTGTGCTTAAGGCTATAGATACAGAGCACTACCCAGTAGGAGTCAAGGGCTAACAGGAACAATGCACAGTCCTACCTCTGCAGACTACTAGGAAGAGATTTCACAATTTCTCCAATTCACATAATTCTTTACTCCACAGAACTTGTTCTCCTTAAACAGAGGTACATTACAAACTTATCATTTAAATATGTCACTCTGGAGTCTTGCTGACACAGATGATTTGTGTACATTTTCAAACTGTTCTTTTTTATTTCTGATAGGGACAAGATAATGTGTCAGCAGTGAGTCTTAACAAAGAAGTCTAAATTCATTCATAGGCATAAAAAATTTCAATGCTAGATCCAGAAGAGGCATGAAAAATGTTTGGGGAAATCTGTAAAAGGACAAAGGACAGCCCACCATCCAGGACTAGCTTCCTAAACCATAGGGCACAGTGCAAAATGAAAATGCAGACACCCTTGTTCAAAAATAGTTAAGAATTTCAAGATATCAACAGGACAGCATTAAAGCAAGTGTGGAGTCCGAAGTATGTGGCCACGTGCAACTAACTGCACAGGTCACAAGCCTGTGAAGCCACATTGCCACTGTCTTTCCCACTCTATGATAGAGAAACCAAGTCTATTTTGTCTACACACACAGTGACACAGAATAGGTATTCTACAAAAATTTTCTAAACGAATAAATAAATATGCTGATTATAATATATGTACTTCCAACTTACTAGCGAAAGGGGGGTGTTTAGATGATATCACCAGCATAATGGTACCTGAACTTTCCATGATCCTTCGGGCAATGCTGGTGGCTCTTCTGATCTTGCATTAGTCTCCTTTCCCATCAGTGTTTTGTAGCCAACTAAGAATATATCCTGAAATTGTAGCTCTCTATATATTATGCATAATATATATTTTCATAAAACATATATATTTTTAATAAAATTTATGTAGGCTTATCCCAAAATATTTTGTTTGGCTTATGAAAATACATATATTACAATGAAATAAAAATATTAACATCTATAAAATTAGGAAACTATAGATGGACATGTCAAATAAGATCAGAGAAAAAAGTAAGATGCCAGAATGCACTCCATAAGACCCTACATAGAAAATAAATGAATACACAGACTTGGCTCTGAGAGACCCAAAAATTAAAACCAAGAAAGGTATGATTAGTTAAAATTTTTATTTTTTATAGAAACAAAGTTGTCATAAATATATTGAATAAGCAGGACTTGTAGATTCACTTATGAGCAACATGTTGTTTTGTTTGTTTTGTTTTTCTGTGGGGCAAGTTATTCCTTTTTCCCTGAATGGAATTTAGGACAAAACTCATCAATATTGAAACACTACCAGGTGACAAAAGGTCCTCCAGTCGGTAATTTAAATGTCTAGTCTAGTAATTTAAATGCCCCAAGAATGGAAAAACAAGCACCACATGTACTGACCAGCAAATTGGTTTCCCTGATCATCACCTAAGTGCACATTTGGGAATAACACCAATTGGGTATTGGACTGAGGTGGAGGGTGGGGAGAGGGGATGGGTGTATACCTACATGATGAGTGCAATGTGCACTGTCTGGAGAATGGACACGCTTGAAGTTCTGACTCAGGGGGATGGGCAGGACATGGGCAATATATATAACCTGAACTTTTGTACCCCCAAAATAAGCTGAAATAAAAAAAAATAAAGGCATCAATATGTCAAACTTTCTCAAAGTTATAGCTATTAGTACATCCCTTGCCAGTTTACACAAACCATAGGCCAGCCCCACGCAGTGGGGATGAGGGCATAGTTGGCCTCTGCTCTCTTTCTCCACATGATTTTTTTTTTTTCCTCTTCTCACTCATGCTAATAATAGTCATCGATTCTTCCAGCCTGTGTTACCCTTAGACACAGGTATGAGAGTGCTTACCCTTAACCCTATGCTTTAGAGAGCCTTATGTTGGCTGTTTTCTAGTCATGCCCTGCCACGTGGGGCAGAGAAGTCATCAAAATCAAAGAGAAACACCTCTTCAGAACTAGCTGTCCTCTAACCCCACTATTGTTGGGATACCCAGGACATTCTTTGCTCAAGGGATGCCAGCCCTGATTCCATAATCTACATAGTGCTTCTCTCTGTGATTTGCCCTCCCAAGGAGGAATGGTCTGCTGGTGTGAGCACCCTTTCACTTGAGGGGTGGCCAAGAGCCAGCTGTTCATGGTACTGTGTGTGAAACTTGGACATCTGGTCTGTGGTATTCACAAGTGTGACTGTGAGATTTCTCATGTGCTGAAAGAAGCTGGAGTAGGAAGATAAGGGAGACAGACTACAGGCTCTCCCAAGGGATCAGGAGGCCAGAAGTGGGCTCTCTCCAAGCTGCTAATTTCCAGCATTGGACTAAAAGGCTCTCAAAAATTCTAAATTCAACTCTAGCCTTTCAGATTTTTAGGAAGGCATATTTGTCGGGTAAGAGAGCATAGTTTATTTATTTAATGTAAGACAGTGTGTTACTTTAATTTCATAGCTAGCTCTTTAGACATATGATGTTGCTTGGGTCCCTAAAATATTAGGGGTGAGTCTTGCTCCAAGCTCAGTAGAGGTAGGGATGCTAGAGACAGTGGGAAAAAACAGAATTTCTTACTTGATTAAGTTTGTAATTTTATATTAATCTGTGTGATTCTCACAGGTGTATCAAACTGATATATTATCTTGTGGGACATTTTGTGAGTTCTCAGAACCCTTTCACCACTGGAGAAAGGACAGATGTATTATGGACAGTATGTTTACGCTTTCATTCAAGAAATATCTGGGTTATTTTGCCCCTTTAGGTGATCTTCTTAGCCAATCACTAAGGCAGCTCCATACTGGTTCTCTTTTGTATGTTGTCTACATCTGGTCCACAGCAAATTTTCATATATACTTTGCTCAGAAACATCTGGCCTGATATGGCCATTTCTCTGCTGTTTCCCATTGGAATGATCAGCCTTTCAGTCTCTTGTCCTTGAGACTTCTTGACGAGGTAAAACTCCATTGACTTTTGCCTCCACATTTCAGGGGAAACGTTAATTTCTCACAGAGGTCCCTTAAGATCCTCTTTTGAATCAAGATGAAGAGAAAACCTCATTTATGGGATGGGGTCTTATACAACCAACTTTCTCCAAAAAAATCACCCTTTAACATCTAACTTCCCAATTTCTTTATATCCTTGATGTGATGAGAGGGTTAAGAGTTGCAGAACAGGATTTTTACAAACTTATTTTGTAAGTCTTGTACTTCAATTTAGTATATGACATATATTGCCTTGGGGCCTCACTTGAAACTAAGAATAAAATAGTTTCACTTTAACATTCTTTTAAAAATGCACATGCTTTATTTTTCCGGAGAAACATAGCTTTTTCTCTGACACTAAGATTGAAAGATGTAGCATAGTTCTTCATATAAAGGATCTTACTTAAAGTAAATAACAATGATATTGATAATAGCAGCTACCCTTTAGCCAAGTATATGTTGCAAAAGCACGAGTCAGAAAAAGTCTGAAAAAGTCAACTATGCAGTCTGCAGTGGAGACTACAGTGTTATTTTATCAGGGATGGTCCCAGGGAGTCAGTATAACTGGAAATTCTTTCCAAATTTTGTGTGCAAATGTTTTTATTTTCTGAGGAAAGGACTCTTTGCTTATTGTTGTTCTCATAAAGGCAGTCACACCAATATGGTTAAAAACATTGACTAAAAAGATGACAAGATCAGCATTGCTTATACAATTATGGAGACTCACTGTAATTCTTAATAGATGAAATGGTCATCGATAAAAATGGTCAAAAGATCAATAGATGTCAGAATTCACTGAAGCTAAATTTCTGCCTCTTTTTGCAAAGAGAGTTTGTAATTTTGACTTACCTGTGAAAGTTATTACAGCTCTTTGAATGCTCAGGTGCTAAGCAGAACCCCTAGATCAGGATTTGCTGGTTCCTAGCAATCAGTTCTCTCTCTCTCTCCTCTAAAGTTTTTTAGTGGATTTTGATAAACAAACAGGTTTGATAACCACTCTTTTAGAGCCCTGGTTCCCAATTGAATAAAGTGGGTAAAAAAAAATGCAACATAATTCTTGAGATATTTAGACACATATCAACCCCTTTCCCTAAAAACAAAAGATGAAAATGGCACTACAAGGAGATCAGTTAGGGGACAATAATAAGAATACAAAACACAGACTGTAGGACATAAGGCAGTGAGACTGGGAAAGAAAGGATATGTAGTCAAGATTTTATCCACAGTGTTATTAATCATAGAGACTAACATTTCATGATCCATAACATCCCAGTATATGATCCTAATACTGGAAAGAATAGGTTCTAGCTACCTAGAATATTTGAAATAATCATTTATCTTTAAACCTGTCTGTGAATTTAAAGGGACATTTTTGAAAGGCATTATAAAATTTGTGAAATCCTTAACTTTCTCATTTTGAAATGCCCAAAGATATACTTAACATGTTCATTTTTAGCCTTATACATTAGCTACACAAATTTTTGTTACTTTGTACATTCATGACATCATATTTCAGTATTTGTGGACACCTTATATACTTTTAAAGATTCTTCTTTACATGCATGTAGATATTCACTCCCGTGAAGCCATCAGATGGTTTTCTTACTATTGATTATCAGTGTTTCTACTCCGAGATAATAAGTATAGTATAATTAATTTGAATATATTTAAAGTTTAAAATGGTACAGTTGGAGTAATACTGAAAACTCCCCCCCTTGACTTCAATAACATTTTTATTGACCCCTCCCACTTTATTTCAAATTGAAGCCTTTCTCTTACAATAGCATTAATTTTACCAGTCATTGGAACCCTACTCATGGCCTATAAAGTGTACAAAACTCCTCTTAAGAAAGATACTTTAGGATTTCACTTCATATGCCATGGACATCTGTGTGATATTTTCAAATCAAACAGTTCTTAACTACATACAAAAATCTGATTCATAGGCAAGTATATGGAAGCATAGTGTTTGCTGTCTTGTTGTTTAATTTAATATCACACTGGAAAATATACTTAAAACAGGTAATTAGAAGGATTGTATAAATTCTCCTCAGGTGAGCAATTCAATTGCCGTTAAAAATAGAGGGCTAACCATATGAAAATGCATCTTAATAGGAGGAAAATTCTAGCAGTTCATTAGATGGGTACTAAATGCATATGAACATGTCATTATGATATAAACTCTGAAGTTCCACTGGAATTTTTGGCTCTTCTATAATCACGCATGTTCACTCTCTGAATACCTGATTTTTCCTTATATGGGTGAGAGGTGTGGAGGGAAGTAAATTTCATGATATCTTCTAATTCCTAAAACTCATGCATACTGGCAGCTGCAGGAACACATAGTTTTGGTCCCTGGGTTCTACTAGCCCTATGGAAGTGGTTGGATTTGCACAAAGAACAGTTGTTCAATGCTAACTTTCTCAAATGATAAAACTAAAATCATAAAATGGGAGTGGACTGAACCAAAACAACTTGGTTATTTCCAGTTAAATATTTCATGCCTGATCTCTTGTAGCTCATTCTATGGAAAGAAAAAAAAAATTATTTCTATGTTGAGCTTCCCTTATTTCTTGAGAAAGCATTTCAGGTACTTGTTCCTTGGTTTGTGATATTTGAAATATGAATTCTGAATTTGTGGCTTATCAATAAAAACACATTGACTTTCACAGAAGTTGTCTGGTGAATTCTAGTACAGGAGTAGACACATTTACTTACATTGTGTTCACAGCTGATAAACTGCAGTTGCTAACAGTTTGTTAATGAAATCTTAGTTAAGCTTTGTCCTTCCTGCTTGAAAACAGGAACTCTTAACATTTGAGGTTGCAATTTGCATGCATCAGTCAACACAAATTCTGAACAAAATGCTTGTTTAGGTAATAAGATAAGGAGGTGCCCTCTCCACATTTCAGCTCTAACGGCCTCAGAGGCAACATTTCCCAAGATTCTCAGCTGCTGCTTGTTCAGGCAGCTCTGTGGTTTGCGCTGCATATTAATTTCTGTCCGACACGGGAATTCAATTTGTACTGTACATTTCATTTCTTCACAGATTTAGATTTATTTCATGTTCTCTGCTTTTAATTAACTCTCTGGCACAGCTGCTGGACAGGATAGAAAAACTCATTGCTCTCCCTGTGTCATGAGTACACCACCAATCATTTGCCACTTAGATGGTGGTGCAGGAGCTATCAGTTTCTATGGCAACCAGAGCCGTGGTGATTGATTCTTTGCCAGTATGGCATCACCACAGGGAGTGCAGCTTGTGATTTTTGTATGCTCTCAACATCCATCTAATTAAAACAGGATTATGGAATCATCCCAGTATATGTTCAACAACTACACTGCAATCCGTTTATGTAAATGTCAACACTATTAAATACAGTGGTCAGAGTGTTTATGAAGAAATATTTGTTTTAGTCTTTGGTTTGTGCATTGGAAAGTAAGGGCTCAACCACCTGGTTGTGGCCATTATATTCTCTTAAAGGGTAGCCTTCAAGTCAGCGGTCACTTTGTGTTTGAAAATCGTATAAAGCAAAGCCAAATGATTACTTTTCGATGGATGCAATGCCTGCCAATTCTAGAATGCTATACTAAGCCTGACTTGAAAATTGGTTAATTTAGTGTGTATGAATTATTTATTCATCAAAAGCTCTTAATTCACGTGATTGATTTCTCTTTCATTCATCTCCCTTGAGAGCAGAACATCCTTCTGCTCTTATGATTTCCCTCTGACAGAGCATTCCTCGAGTCCTCTAACAGTTGCTTGGGATTTGGGAAAGCCTTACCTATCAGGTGAGATGAAAGATGCAGTATTCACAGTTGTGCATGGAGGCTCCAGATGAAAAAGGCAGCTCAGGGATTTCATGAAGGGCTAAATGGGCAGGCAAGCCCTTCAGAGAATTGTGAGATGTATATGCAAAGTAAAAAGGAAGGACAGAGGGTGACAGATCTGTTAGCAATGTTGTTTTATACATCAGAGTTTTTGGTGGATAAGGCTGACAAAATATTCTGTTAACATGAAAAATGACAGTCTGCACTACCGAATGGCTTTGTGTCCCTGTGCATTTCATTTTCCAATGTATTTCTATGTTATAGAAGCTGCTGCTATGACATATATAAGTATGTGCTGTATAGTATGTGTATTTGCTGTCAAAACTCTACTCATTTTACAGAAATTTTTTCCCTTGCCTTCACATGTAATATGAAGAAATTGCACATTCAGATGATACTGTCAGAGGTATTTCTGGTTAAATTTTAATTATTAGTACTATACTTTCCAAAAGTTTCATGACATTTCAAAGTTCTCATGAAATGACAGTAAAATTACTCCCAAAGCAGGAAATTCATAAAATGACAAAAAATATATAAAACATTTTGACTAGGGAAAGAAAAAGAATCCTAATATCAGCTAGGATATGATGATTGGCTGAAATAAAATTGATGGAGGCAGGAGTGCTTCACGGAAGGTAACTTTTAAAATACACATTGTTCTCTGGTTGTGGTATCAAGTATATAGAACTCTATAATGGGTGTAATTCATAAAATTTTTCTTTGTCTTAGGCATGCAGTTTATATTACATGTATGTGTTCACAACTAGAGCTGCAATACATGTTACTCACTGCTAACTCTTCAGGTAGTAAACCTGATGAGCATGCATCTTAACTATAATATTGGCAACATCATTCACTGCATTCTACTATACTTTCACGTGTTCATGCTACTTCCTTTCATCCAAAAAAATTTTATTAACAAATAAATCAAAAAATTTTTTCCCAGAGTTTCTATTTTGAAATGGAAGAATCGTATATTACAAAATGTAAGACATTTTAGGATAAATTTGATGATTTTCTCCCAAGTTACTGTGACCAATAAATTAACCTCCTTTTTAGCTAATTATTTTTCCTTCTTTAACCTGAAAAAAAATCCAGGCTTCCCTTAAATTTTCCTTCTTTAAAGTGATGTGCAATGCTCTGTACTACAAACATAACAAGAGTATTTCAGAAATTTGTATTGCTCAATTTGTAGAAATGTTGGGTATTCTCACTAAATACTTCATTGAAAAAAGTATAATTACACAAACTAGAACCAGTAAAATCATAGGGAAATTATCTCATCTGCCTCTACACACACCTTATGTCCTTCAAAATTATATTTTATTGCTGTGTTAGAATAATCAATATCTGTGCTGTGCATAGGCAGAAAATGATATTTTCTTGCATAGTCATAAAGTTCATCTAAAGTGCAGTTAGACACGTTTCATGAAATTTTAAAAAACTGTAGAAAGGGATAATGAAAATATATTTCAGAGCCTAGACTACTCTTGGAAAAAAAATAAAATGTTCACTTACTTTCTGAAAAAGTAACAGTATTATTTAGATATCTGGTTATTTTATATATTCTTAATAGATCATGACATTTGTGATGCCATCCCATAGTTTCCAAAAATAAAACAAAACATGTATTACTTTCAAAGAAAGTCTTTTTTCAGAGTTTATTTTTTAAGCTTCTTATACCAAAAGGGTAATAAGTAAAATATTGAGTCAAGGACTTGGTTATGCTGCATTCCAGATGGCTGGAGACGTATTTGACAGTCCAGGTGTCATATTAATCTGACAGAATTTTTTTCTTTTGGTGTGTTTTAGGTTGATGGAATCTAGGGAGTCATTACCTGACTATCCACATGCGGGGAACAGCGGCCAACCAGAGATCTACACCTTATGAGTGCACTGACTTTATTCGAGCTTTGATAATCTGGAAAAAAATAAGAGATATGTTCTTCCCCTTTTTTTTCCAAGTATAACAATTGAGTGAAAAGGAACATACATTCTTTGCAGTTGAAGTAAGTGTTATTAATGCAAACATCATTACATCACTCCAAATACAGTTCCTTGAATCAGGCCAAACAAAGGAAATGTTTCCAAACTGAAGATCTTCGTGTGTTCTCTGGTCTCCTTCTATATTTCTATATTTCTATAAATATTGGCGTTGAAGCTGAATGGATTGTGGAAATACGAGCCTGAGAGCAGCCTGTCACCTCTTAGGAATCTGGAAAAAGTAGAATAAGACATGTATAGATTAAAACTTGAGTTATATGAATTAAATAAGTAAATGGCAAATAGGTAGATGGATGAAAAATAGAAAGAGAGACAAAGATATTAAGAGATAATAGAAGAACATAGGTGTACGATGAAAACTATATTTTTATTATGATACTACTATTTAATAAAAATGTTTGACTGCCTCTGATATAGATGAACAGGAAAGGATGGGTTCCCAGGTTGGTTATACCAGCCATGACTTGACCAAACACATAATAGTTACTGCTGATATACTAGTTATTGTGTTAGGCACTATAAAATGTTATATAAAATTATCCCATTTAAATGTTACAATATCCCTATAAGACAAATCATTTTTCTTCATTTTACAGGTTAGGAAACTGAGACTTAGGGAAGTGAAGTAACACGTGCAGAGTCCATGGCAAAGTAGGAATTCAAACTCCGAAGGTGTAAGTAAAAACCGTTGTTGTTCCTGTCATAGCACATGAATGTCCAGTATGTGGCATAGACCTGGAACCATTATAAGAGACCCTGGAGTAGGACAAGAGCTGTCAACATGGTTCCAGAAAAATCCTGTGACAATGTGAGAAAACTTAAGTGTTTCTAGCATATTCCCTAAATTTGCTAGCTTGTGCCAAACTCTAGAGGTAACTCATTCTTTTCAGTGTTGTCCCAAACTCCAAAATCATAATCAGGGTGGTTGTGGTCCTTTAGGTAGAATGCGATGAGCCAGATAACACAGATATGGGCCAGACATGAAGATAGTAACTCCTAAGGAAGTAAATAAATACTGTCATAGACAACTCTTAATCAGTTATTTATGTATTTATTTAAGGTGTACAGCATCAACTTTTGATATACGTATATACACACAGTAAAATGATTATTACAGGTAAGTCAATTAACATATTTATCACCTTCCATAGTTTTTTTTTCTAGAAAGAGTACCTAAAATCTATACTCAGCAAATTTTTAAAGTGTATACTACAATATTATTAACTGTAGTCCTCTTGCAGTGCATTAGATTTTTAGAATTATTCATCTTACATAACTGCAAGTTTCTACCCTTTGACCTACATATCTCATTTCCTCCACCTCCCTGCTGCTGTTAACTACCTTTCTACTCTCAGTTTCTAAGTGTTTTATATTTTTTTAGATTATATATATATATATATATATATGAGAGAACACTCAGTATTTTTTGTTCTGTGTCTGGCTTATTTCACTTAGCATAATGTTCTTCATCATGTGGTCTTTGTTTTTGCTTCTATGTGGTGAATTATATTTATACCTTTGCATATGTTGAACTATACTTACATCTCTGATATGAAGCCAACTTGGTTGTGGTGGATTATTTTTTTCATGTGCAGATAAATTTGGTTTGCTAAGATTTTATTAAGAACATTTACATCTATATTTAGAGGGGATACTGGTCTGTAATTTTCTTTTTTTGTTTTGCCCTTTCCTGGATTTGCTATCAAGGTGATACTGGCTTTGTAAAATGAGTTGGGGAGGATTCCTTTCTTCTTGATGTCATGGAATAATTTCTGCAGTATATTTACCAGTTCTTATTTGACGATCTGGTAAAATTCAGGTGTAAAACCTTCTGGTCCAGGACTTTTTTGGTTGGAGATTTTTTTATTGCTGTTTCAATTTCGTTACTTAATATTGATCTGTTCTGGATGTCTATTTCTTCCTGATTGAGCCTATAGAGGCTGTGTACATCCATGAATTTGTCCATTTTCTACATGTTTTCAAGTTTAGAGATTTTAATTGTATTCAGAGATGCTATTTTGTATTTCCATGGCATCAGTTGTGATTTCTCCTTTTTCATTTCTGATTGAGCTTATTAGAGTCCTTTTTTTTCTGCTTCTGGTTAATTCAGTGAGAAGCCTGTCAATTTTGTTTATCTTTTCAATGAACCAACTTTTGTTTCATTAATCTTCTGTATAATTCTTATATTATTGATTTCATTTAGCTCTGCTATGATTTTGGTTATTTCTTTTCTTCTGATGAGTTTGGGACTGGTTTGCTCTTCCTTCTCCAATTCATTGGGATGATTTATTAAATTGTTGATTTGTGATCTTTTTGTCTTTTGGATATAGGCATTTTAGGGCTATCAGTTTTCCTCTCACGACTGCTTTAACTGTATCCCACAGATTTTGGTAACTTGTGTCCACTTTATCATTTAGTTTGAAGAATATTTTGATTTCTATCTTAATTTCCTCTTTGACCCAGCTATCATCCTAGAATAGGTTGTTTAGTTTCCATAACTTTGTGTGTAGATGAGTATTTCTGTTGGAATTTATTTCTAATTTTATTCCACTGTGGTCTGAGAAGATAGATGGTATAATTTCTATTTTTTAAATTTATTGAGACAGCATTGTAGCATAGGATGTGATCAATATTAGAGAATGTTCCATGAACTGATGAGAAGAACATGTATTCAGTAGTTTTTGAGTAAAATGTTCTAAAGATTTCTGTTAGGTCCATTTGTTCTAGAGTTCTGTTTAAGTCTATTGTTTCTTTGTTTATTTTCTGTTTGGAGGATCCATCCCATTTTGTCAACAGGGTGTTTTAGTCCCAGGCTATTACAGTGCTGTTGTTCATCATTATGTTTAAATCAAGTAGAATTTTCTATATGAATCTGGGCACTAATTTGTTAGATGCATAAATATTTAGAATTTAGAATTGTTATGTCTTTGTGTTGAATGGTTCCCTTTACCATTATATAATGACCATCTTTGTCTTTCCTTACTGTTGTTGATTTGAAGTCTATGTTATCTGATATGAGAATGGCTAAGCTAGCTTTCTTTTTGTTTCTATTTGCACAGAATATTGTTTTCAATCCCTTCCTCTTGAATCTGAATGTGTCTTTGTGTGTTAGATGTATTTTCTGGAGACAGCAGATATTTGGCTTGTATTTTCTTTTTTATCCATTCAGCCAAACTATGAATATTGAATGTGGAGTTCAAGCCAATTGATACATGGGGTAGATTTCTTTTCATCCTGTTGAGTAGAACTTTATTGCTCTGTTTTACCTCTTGAGCCATTGTGGTAGCTAGGCTCTGATCTTTAGCTTTTGGGTGATTTTACACTGGTAGGTGTCTATTGTGTTGATCTGTGTATAATGCAGTTCTCAGTACTTTTTGCAAGGCAGGTCTGGTCTTGACAAATTCCCTCAGTGTTTGCTTCTCTGAGAAGGTCTTTATTTCTCCCTCTTACATAAACTTAGTTTTGTAGGATAAAAAATTCTAGGCTGGCTATTTTACTGATTGCGAAGTCTTATATTGGGGCCCCAATCCTTTCTGGCTTGTAAGGTCTCAGTTGAGAAGTTTACAGTTAGTCTGATAGGTTTTTCTTTGTAAGTAAGTTACCTGATTTTTTCACCTTGATGCTTATAGGAGTGCCTCTTTCATGTTTACTTTGGAAGGCTAATGACTATGTGTTGTGGTGATTGCCTCTTTGCAATGAGTCTCCCAGGAGTCCTTTGAGCTTCTTTTATCTGGTTATCTATATTTCTACCAAGGCCAGGGGCATTGTCCTCCACAGTTCCTTCAAATAGGTTTTCCAACCCTTTTGTATTTTCTTCTTCACCTTCAGGGATGCCTTTGATTCTTATGTTTGGCCTCTTTACATAATCCCAAATTTCTTGTAGGCTCTGTTCATTCCCCTTATTTCTCTGTTCTTTCTCTTTGACTGACTTGTTTAGCTCAAAGGTGTGATCTTGAAGCTCTGCGATTCTTTCTTCTGCCTGATATAGCCTATTTTTAAGGCTTTCCACTGTGTTTTGCAAATCCTTAATTTTTCATTTCCAGAAGTTCTGTTGGGTTTTTCTTTAATAATTTAATTTCTTTAGAGAATTTTTCATTAATTTCCTGCAATTTTTTGTGACTTCTTTGTGTTGGGTATCTATTTTCTCTTGTATTTCATTGAGCTTGCTTACAATCCATATTCAAAATTCTTCATCTGTCATTTTAATCTTTTCATTTAGGTTGGTATCAATTGATAAGGAGTTATTTTCTTTTGGGGGTGTTTTTGAATAAACAATTCTATAAATGTCAGTTAAGTCCAGTTGATTAATGGAACTGTTAGTTTACCTATGTCCTTGCTCTTTTCTTCTACTTGTTAAATCTGTTACTGATAGAGAGGTGTTGAAGTCTCCAACTATAATAGTAAATTTGTCTCTTTTTCTTTGCAATTCTACCAATTTTTTCCTCACATATTTTGATACTTTAGTGTTAGGTTCATACAAATTAAGGATTGCTATGCCTTCTTGAATAATTGAGTCCTTTATCATTATATGATGCCCCCATTTTTCTATAATATTTTTCCTTGCTCTGAAGTCTGCTTTTTCTGAAATGAATGTAGTTAATCCAGATTTCTTTTGATTTGTGTTAACATGGTATATCTTTCTCTACTCCTTTATTACCTGTGTCCTTTATATTTAAAGTAAATTTTTTGTAGACTACATACAGTTATTTCTTGTTATTTGTTCCACTCTGACAACCTCTGTCTTTTGATATTTTTAGATGATTGACATTTAGAGTGATTATCAGTATAGTTGAATTAATCCTACCACGTTTATTAATGTTTTTCATTCATTGCCTTTGTTTTATTTCTTTGTTGTTTTTGTTTGCTTATATGTTTTACACTTGTTTTTGTCTCGTTTGATTTTAATTAAGCATTTTATATGATTCCATCTCTTTCCTCTGTTAGCATGTCTATTATATTTCTTTTTTACTGTTTTAATGGTTGCCCAAGTTTGCAGTATACATTTACAGCTAATTTAAACCCACTTTTGAATAACACTAAATTACTTCATAGGCAATACAAGTACTTTATATCAGAGTATTGTCAATTTTTCTTTCTTATAGCAATACTGTCATTCATTTCATAAGCCATAATTACTGACAATATTGGTGTTATCTTGAACAAACTGTTTATCTGTTTGTTCAAGTAAAAATAGGAAAAATAAAATAAAAGATACTATTCCACATTCACTTATTTCTTCTTTAATGATATTCCTTTCTGTATGTAGATGCAAGTTTCTGATCTATATCATTTTTCTTCTTTCTGAAGAACTCTGTTACATTTCTTACAAGACAGGTCTACTGGTAACAAATTCCTTCAGTTGTTATTTTTCTAAGAATGTTTTCATTTCTTTTTTACTTTTGGAGGATAATTTTGCTGGATACAGAATTCTATGTTTTTTTTTCTTTGAACATCGTAAGCATTTGCCTCTATGCTCTTCTTTCTTGCATGTTTTCTGAGAAATTTAATGTAACTCTAATCTTTGCTCTTCTATAGGTAAGCTGTGTTTTTCTCTGACTTCTTTAAAAATTTTCCTTTTTCTTTGGTTTTCTTCAATTTGAATATGATATGACTAAGTATAGATATTTTATATTTAACCTATTTTGAGTTCTATCGTTTATTTCAGAAAATTCCCTGCCATTATTACTTCAATTATTTCCTTTTTCTTTCTTCTACTTCTGGTGTTGTCATTACACATATATTACAACTTTTTTTGTTTCAGTTTTTGAATATTTGTTTCATCTTTTTCCTCCTTTTCCCCCTCTCTTTTTAGTTCAGTTATGAAAATTTCTATTGAAATTTATTCAAGTTCACTGAGTCTTTTCTCGTTCATATTCCATCTATTGATGAGCCCATCAAATTTCTGGTACAGTATTTTTTATTTCTAGCATTTTCTGTGTATTCTTTTCTATAGTTTTCATTTCTCTGCTTTTAGTACCCATATATTCATACATATTGTTAGATTGTGTCTATTTTTTCCATTACAGCCTTAACATATTAATCATAGTTGTTTTAAATTCCCATTCCAATATCCCTGCTATAGCTGAATTTGGTTTTGCTGCTTAGTTAAAAGTATTTTAAAAGTTGCTATTTTTCCTTTGCTTTCCTGGAAATACAAGGATTTTTTCACTAATTTTCACTATGAGAACCTGGTAGGGCTCCTGGAAGTAAACTTCAGGAAAGCGGAGGGCCTCCCTAAGACTAAGTATCCCTAGAATTTTATCTCCCAAACTTGTCCACCATTAGCCTCTACCAATTCATCAGTTACAGTTTAAGTTTTTTTAACCCTGTACTGGCTCCAGCAATGGTTCCTGCTCCTGAACCTTTACTCCAAAAAACTATGATTCCCTGTATCTTCCTGTCTGTCTCTTCAATTTGGGGGACAGCAGTTTGCTCTGTGATCTCATTTTTCTAAAGCATTTAAGAATAGTTGTTAATTTTCAATTTGTTCAGATTTTTATTTTTGTGAACATGAAAGGGTGGCCTTCTAACCTTTTTAAATCCTAGACCAGAAATGAGAATGCTACTATACATTTAAAAAATTTTTAGTTTGAGAAAATAGAAGATTCACACGCAAATGTAATAAATAATACAGAAATATTCCATATACTTTTCCTGGTTTCCTTCAGTAATAACATCTTACAAATCTATAATACCATATCGCTACCAAAATATTGGCATTGATACAATCCACTGATCTTGTTTGTATTTCTTCACCTTTACTTGTACTGATTTGTATTTTTGTGTTTATTTGTTTAGTTCTATGCAATTTTAATACATATATAAGTTAGTGTATCTACTGTCACCTTAGTCAAGACATCATTACTTCCAATAGCACAAGAATTCCTCCTGTTGCCCTTTATAACCACACCCATGTTTCTCTCACTTTATCGTACTCTTAACTCCTGGAAACCATTAATTAGTTTTAATTTCCATAGGTATTACACTTTTTTGATACATTGAATTTGTATTTTGTACCCAAGTCAAACAATATTAGAATATCAGTAAGCAAATTCTCCTTTTATACCATGATTTTATAGACAGAAAAATGGAATTTTATTATACATACATTTTCTATGTAACACATAAAAAGGAGGAATATCTACTTCAAATTGGATGGTAGTATCACTATTCAAATCTTTTGAGTTACAATTCCTAAAATGAAGGTCAGCTGATACCATTTATTTTCACGAAATTTCTTCTCCTTTCACTGAATACAGAATTCTAATGGTTAGAGAAAATAGTACCTAATGTCAAAATGGTCCCTCCCTGTGTGGTTAACAGCAGAATACCCCTATTACATGTCTGCCACAAATAGGAGGCCACTTTCTCTCTTTAAAAATGAATGAAGATGAGAGTGTTTGTGAATAAGTGGTTCAGAACCTAAAGGATTCAGAGGACACCAGGTTAGAAATGGGTATGGTGAGAGGCTACAAGATTTTGGTATTTTCTTTACTGGAATTTCAATTTATTGGTGTACATAAAATTAAAAAATAACAATTTTACATAGTAATATTAAATTTCATGTAAGACTCTGTGTTCTGTTTTCCTTATAGATTGTATATTTGTATGTATATATCATTAAACTAGGTTACCTTAATTGCAGACAACTAGTTTTCTGCAGCATTTTGCCAAGAAAAACCTTAGTGATCTTATGCATGGTTTTAGTACTGAATTGATCTTTATATTGATTATTTATCTTATTTTTTAATTATGCAAAGCTCTAATTAAAATATGAAATGTGAAAGCAGAGAAGAATCAGCTTTTTCAAAATATGCAAATTAGATGAATACACCTTATTTGGGACATCTTTCCTTCGTTTTGTACCTGTATTTTGAACATAAACAGTTACATATTACAAGAATAGACAGATATTTCAGAGAAAGTCTACTTTTAAAATATACTCAGTAACTAGTCACTAATCCTTTCCTCTGAGAGCTTAGTTTGCTAAATATGATACAATGTATTAATATTCTCTTGCATACATTGATTGAATGCCAGAACAAGACTCTAAAGACATCGTAATCTAAATACCCAAGGGTCCTAGAAGAGGAGATTATTTATTCGATATCTGTAACACAAAAGGCTTAGCAAAAAGAAATGTATTTGAACATTATAAAGTCAACATGGAGGATTTAAGTTTATATGATCATATTAATTCGAAAACATACATATCATCTATTTATGTATTATCTTTATATAATGTATATGTTAGAAAGAGAAAGATGATTCATAAACACACATTCCAAAATTAAATCTAATAATAAGCAATATCATGAGTAGCTTTCTATTCATAGAACATTTTATCCTTAAAAAAATACCACTTTCAAAACATAAGAATGTGGAAAACCATGACTGCCTGAAAATAATTGTCCTTGATTCTCATTAACTTAAAAGCCAATGTAAATGGTATATGTGTATATTTTCTTTGTGGAAAAGGTTGAATAACTGGTGAGGGTATTTTCATTATCTGATACTTCTCATCCAAATTTCAATTTTTTTTGAAAATTTCTCTTTTAGAAACTCAGATGAGTCTACGTGGGACAACCTACACAGGCATTTAAAATGAAAAATGAAGTATGTATAAGAGGTAAGCATGTGATGATTCTCATATCCCCTGTCCTTATGTGGGTGATAGAAATAATTATTTCTAGACATGTCATTGCACTGGGCACAGTTGGCACATGGGAGTCGGCCAGGTGTTAGATGTGATAGGAAATGTGCTGCCTGATTAGACGAACTGGAATCCAAGTGCAACAACATTCTCTCTTAAATGAAATGAGGGCGGGAATTTAAAGATGCCATTTAATTTTTCATCTGCGGCCAACACATGCTGGTGTTTCAAGATGATTTTGTTAATCACATGGGACTATTCAGCACATGTGGTAATGAAAAGATAGAAAAATGTTTTTGTCAAACAAGGCAAAAACTGTCCAACTCAGTTCCATTGCAATCAACTTAGCTGAATGTTTTTTTTAAAATTCTTTCAGTTTATTTCGTCTTATGGTTGCATAAACATATTTTGCTTTGTTTTGCTTCTGCTAAGATTTTTACCTACTGTGCCTTTTTTATTGTGATAATTCAGTACTACTCTGAGCCCTACGGGCACATTCATTACCCCCAAAGGTGCCCTGGAGCTCAGAGTTCTTAGCAAGGAAGTTGAAAACCTTTAAAAATATATATCATGGAGGGGAAAAAATGGCAGAGTGGAGGTAACCTCCTGGATTCCTGCTCCCAGAGAGGGAGGTGTAGATCTTGGTCTGCTACACATGAGTGGATCGCTCCCCCACAAGAACAGCTTTGTGAATTGGCGAAGAATCAGCGTGGGACAAAAAGTAGGAAAAAGAAAAGGTGAACAGGAGATAAGATCATGAAATCTGGAGACTGCGAGACAAACAATAGAGAGCAGAGCATGGGACAGCTGCGCATGCCTGGCCTGTGAGTGAGGTGGGATCAGTCCCACAGGAGAACATCTTGATTCCCCACTGACCTCCACATCCACTCAGACAGGAACTTGCCTGAAGTCTATGCAAAATCACCACGGGAGACGTGGGGCTCTGTGGAGAGGAGACATTAGCTGGAAGCATCTTGAACTCCCCGAGCTCTGTGTGAGGACTGCACTGGGCGGGGGAGGGACTGTTCTGGGCTAACGCTGGAGGTAGTTAGGAGACAGGCAAATTGCCTCTACCACTCAACAGGTCCAGCTCGATGCAGGTGAACACTAAATAGGGGACTCTAAACTGGAAACTGCCGCAGGCTAATAGGCCCACTCAGGGTGGATCAAAAAGAGTGACAGCTCCTGCTGGACAGGCATGAGATTGTGGGAGGGTGACATAAAAGAGACAAGGGGGCATCCTGATGACTCTGACCCGGCACCTGCCAACCCCTGAACAGTCGCCCCCAGTGCTAGCACTCTACAGGTGAGCAGTCACCATTTTCGGGGTCCACAACCCAGCCACTGTGGTGTGATACAATGTCCGGCAGCTCCCTTCCCACAGCCTGGGGACTCTCACAACAAGCTCTACCCTTAAAGTGACCTATGGTCAATTAGCCAGACCCATTTTGATGTGTGAACTCTGAGTGCTTCCCTATTTGTGGAAGGCTAACGCTTGTATGACCTACAGGTGCTGGGGCACTGGGCAGACTGTGGTACCACACCCTACCCCTAGCCAGCATCTTTCACACCAAAAGTGGTAGGTGCCACCGCTGGAGGTAGGGAGAGATAAGAAAAGCCGCTGTCCTTCTGCAACTAGCATGAATCCATGGGGCCTTGGTGCAGATCAAAAGTTGACAGCCCAGTGACTTTACTCGTCAGACTGGTTTTGGTCATCCAGTCAGATCAAAACTCTGGGGCTGGATTCCTCCCTCCGATTGGCTTCCAACAGTGGGATCTGAGGCCAGGGAACAAAAACCCTGGCAAGAGGCCAAAACAGGCTCCCCAAGTAACCCCTCCCACCAGAAACAGCCTCCCAACTGTGGTGGAAGAACCCTGAACAACATATTAGCGGCTCTCCCTAGCGACAGATCAAGCAACCGTGAAAGCGCACACATCCAAGCTCTTAGGCAGAAGCTGTGAACAGCCTTGCCCCTACAGCATCCACTGGAACAGAGACTGCACAAGGCATGTTACTTTCCAAATGAAAACTGAAAGGTGGGAAGCACTCAGCGAAAGGACTCTACAAGTATGAAGAATTAAACAGAGAACACACCCCCAAAGAGGAACAATGGACATTAACCAAATTCAGAACACTAAAATGACAGAAGAAGAATTTCAAACCTGGATTGTAAGAAAACTCAATGATATGCAAGAAAAAATGGATAACCAACACAAAGAAACCACAGGAAAAAAAAAATCCAGGATTCAGAAGAAAAATTCACTAAAGAAATCAAAATATTAAAGAAAAATCAAAGCAAACTCCTGGAAATGAAGAATTTATTCAGGGAACTAAAAATCACAGTGGAAAGCCTCAAGAACAGGGTAGATCAAACAAAAGAAAGAATCTCAGAGATTGAAGCTAACACCTTCCAATTAAATAAGTCAGTCACAGAGATAGAGCAAAGAAATAAAAGAAAAGAGCAAAGCCTGCAAGAAATGTGGGATTATGTGAAGAAGCCTAACATGAGAGTTATGGGCATCCCTGAGAGTGAAGAAGATAATACACAAGGATTGGATAAGCTATTTGAAGATATAATAGAGGAAAATTTCCCAGGCCTGGCTAAAAATCTAGGTATCCAGGTACAAGAAGTCCAAAGGACCCCTGGGAGGAGATTCATTGCAAATAGGAAGACACCATGTCATGCAGTCATCAGAATTGAACAAAATATCCACTAAAGCTGTAAGGCGAAAGAAACAAATAACATACAAAAGAAAACCCATCCAAATAACACCAGACTTTTCAACTGAACCTTTACAAGCAAGAAGAGGCTAGGGCCCCATTCTCACTCTTCTCAAACAGAATAATGCCCAGCCTAGAATCTTGTACCCTGCAAAACTAAGTTTTGTATATAAAGGAGAAATTAAGACATTCTCAGGTAAGCAAAGACTGAGGGAATTTACCAAGACAAGACCAGCCCTCCAAGAAGTATTCAAAACAGACTTGTATACAGACCAGCACAATAAACACCCACGAATGTAAAACCCTGAAAAGCTAAAGATCAAAGGCCAGATACCACAATGGCTCAAGAGAGAAAACATAGCAATGAAGTTCAACCTACCAGGCTGAACAGAAATTTGCTCCACCTATCAGTTCTCTCAATAAATGTGAATGGCTTGAACTCTCCACTCAAGAGACATAGGCTAGCCCAATGGATAAAAAAAAATACAAGCCAAGTATCTCCTGTCTCGAGGAAACACATTTAACCTGCAAGGATGCATTTAGACTGAAAATAAAGGGGTGGAAATCAATATTTCAAGCAAATGGAAGCCAAAAGAAAAAATAATTTTATGCTTCATATAGAACCAGAGAAGACCCTGTTTAGCAAAGCAATTTTAGGCAATAAGAACAAAATGGGAGGTATCAATTTACCAGACTTCTAATTATACTACAAGGCTATAGTTATTAAATCAGCTTGGTATTGGCACAAGAACGGGGACATAGACCAGTGGAACACAACTGAGAACACAGATATAAAATCATCCTCATATAGCCATCTAATCTTTGACAAAGTAGACAAAGGCATACACTGGGGAAAAGAATCCTTACTCAATAAATGGTGCTGGGAAAACTGCATAGCCACATGTAGAAGACTGAAACACAGGACCCATACCTTTCACCTCTCACAAAAATCAAATCACGGTGGTTAACAGACTTAAACCTTAGGTGTGAAACTATTAGAATTCTAGAAGAAAATGTGGGAAAAACTCTTATAGACATTGGCCTAGCTAAAGAATTTATGAAGAAGACCCCAAAGGCAATCACAGCAACAACAAAAACATATAAATGGGACCTGATCAAATTAAGAAGCTTCTGCACAGCCAATGAAACTGTCACAAGAGCAAACAGACAACCTACAGAATAGGAAAAAATTTTCACATGCTACACATCCTATAAAGGGCTGATACCTAGAATCTATTAGAACTCAGGAAAATCAGCAAGAAAAAAATCAAACAACCCTATCAAAAATTGGGCAAAGGACATGAACAGAAATTTTTCAAAAGAAGACAGAACACTGGCCAACAAACATATGAAAAAATACTCAACCTCTCTAATCATCAGGGCAATGCAAATCAAAACCACAATGAGCTATCACTTATCTCCAGTGAGAAAGGCCTTTATCAATAAGTCTCAAAACAATAAATGTGGGTGTAGATTCAGAGAGATAGGAATAGTAATACACTACTGGTGGGACTGAAAACTAGTGCAACCTCTGTGGAAAGCAATATGGAGATACCTTAAAGAGATTCAAGTAGACCTATCATTTGATTTGGCAATTCCATTATAGGGCATCTACCCAAAAGAACAAAAGACATTCTATAAAAAAAGCATCTGCATTCAAATATTTATAGCAGCACAATTCACAATCGCAAAGCTATGGAAAGAACCCAAGTGCCCATCAATACATGAGTGGATTAATAAAATGTGCTATATGTATACCATGGAGTACTACTCAGCTATAAGAAACAATGGTGATATAGTACCTCTTGTATTTTCCTGGATAGAGCTGGAACCCATTCTACTAAGTGAAGTATCCCAAGAATGGAAAAATAAGCACAAGTACTCACTTATCAAATTGGTATTAACCAGTTAACACCTAAGTTCACATATAGGAATAACATTAATTTGGTTTTTAGGGGATGGGTATATACATACATAATGAGTGTGATGTGCACTATCTGGGGGATGGACACTCTTGAAGCTCTGACTACAGTGGGGCAGAGAGGGGGCAAGGGCAACATACATAACCTAAACTTTTGTACCCCCCTTAATATGCTGAAATATATATATCATATATATAAGATTATTTAATTTACACTCTTATTTAATTTAAAATTATGTATTGATTTTTGCCTCCTGACACATACTAAGAATTCACTAATAAAACATTTATTGAGAATTTATAATAGGCAAGCACTTTGCCAAACATTTTATATGCATTCTCATCATTTAAATATCATAATAAACTTTGAAATTGATATTATAATCATCACTTTTATAGGGAAGAGAGGCTTGCCTAGAGTGTCTTCACAAACCACTCTAGGTCATGAAGCATATAAGAGGAAGAGCTAAGACTTTTTCTAAAACTGAACTCTATAGTCTCAATCACTCAGACAGATGTATCAGTTTATTTCTTATTTCCTTCATAATGGTTTTCAAGGTCCTTTCAGAGAGCTCATGAGGTAAAAATTAATTTTATAATAACACTGGAATTATTTTTCTATCAGATTCTCACTTTTTCATGAATATTAAAAGCACAGAAAGTTTATTGATTTGTTTTAGATTCCATAATACTAGTAACATTTAAGATACTATTAATAATGAGTTTTAATACAGTATTAAAAAGAACAGAAACCATATGAGCATTTCAACAGGTGTAGAAAAATCATTTGATAAAATGCAACATCACTTCATGAGAAAAGCTCTTAACATATTAGCTATAGAAAGAATATACCACAACACAGTAAGGCCATATATGATAAACCCACAGCTAACATCATACTGTACAGGGAAAAGTTAGATGCTTTTTCTCTAAGATCAGGAACAAGACAAGCATGCCCACTTTCACCACTACTATTCAACATAGTACTGGAAGTTTTAGCCAAAGTAAGTAGGCTCAAGAGAAAGAAATAAAGGGCATCCAAATTAGAAAGGAGGAAGTCAAATTTTTCTTGTTTGCAGATGACATGATCTTATATACTGAAAAATTTAGACTCCACAAAAAACTCTTAGAACTCATAAACAAATTCAGTAAAGTTGCAGGTTCAAAATTAGCATACAAAATTATTACCATTTCTATACACCAATAATGGACTACTTAAATTGAAATCAAGAAAGCAATTCCATTCACAATAGTCCCCCTCCACACACACACACAAACCCAGGAATAAATTTAACTAAGAAAGTAAAAGATCTCTACAATGAAAATTCTAAAACTCTGATGAAAGAAATTGAAGAGGACACAAAATAATGGAAAGATATCCCATGTTCATGGATTGGAAGAGTTAATAATGTTAAAATGACCATACTACCCAAAATGATCTACACATTCAATGCAATTCCTATAAAAATATCAATGATATTTTGTACATAAATATATAAATAATTGTGAAATTCATATAGAACAAAACGTCCTAAATAGCCAAAACAATCCTGAGCAAAAGCAACATACCACTTGATCTCAAAATATACTACAAAGCTATAGTAATCAAAACACCATGATATTGGCATAAAAACAGACACATAGACCAATAGAACAGAATGGGGGACTCAGAAATAAAACCACATGTTTACAACCAACAGATTTTGAACAAAGGTGCTAAGAACATACATGAAGGGAAAGGACAGTGCTGTCAATAAATGACACTGGGAAATCTGGATATCCACATGCAAACGAATGAGTCTAGACCCCTATCTCTTACCGTATACAAAAATCAACTCATAATGGATTAAGGACTTAAATATAAGACCTGAACTATGAAACTGATAGAAGAAAACCTAGGGAAAATGCTTCAGGACATTTTCAGGACAAGTGTTGGTGAAAATTTTTATGGATAAGACCTCAAAAACACAGGCAATAGAAGGAGAAATAGACAAATGGAATTATATCAAAGTGAAAACTTCTGCACAGTAAAGGAAGCAATAAACAGTGAAGTGACAACTTCAGAATGGAAGAAAATATTTGCAAACTGTTTATCTGACAAAGAATTAATATCTAGAATATACAAGGAACTTGAACAACTCAGCAGCAAAAAACTCTAAATACTAAGTGATGTATCACAAGAATAGAAAAACAAGCACCATATATACTCACCATCAAATTGGTATTAACTGATCAACACTTAAGTGCACATATAGTAATAACATTCATCATGTGTTGGGCAGATGGGAGGGGGGGAGGAGAAGATGGGTATATACACACCTGATGGCTACAGTGTGCACAATCTGAAGGATGGACATGCTTGAAGTTCTGACTTGGCTGGGGCAAAGACAATATATGTAACCTAAACATTTGTAACCCTATTATATGCTGAAATAAAAAAAATTTTTCAAAATGAGTAAATTATTTGAATAAAAATTTCTCACATGAAGAAATACAAATGGTGTATGAAAAAATGCTCAATTTCACTAATCATCAGGAAAATGCAAATCAAAACTATAATGATATATCATCTCACTCCAGTTAGAAAGGCTATTATAGAAAAAGACAAAAAGTTACAAATACTGGTGAGGATGCAGAGTAAAAAGAACTCTTAGACACTGTTGGTGGGAATGTAAATTAGTACAGGTATTATAGAAAAAAAATATGGCGCCATCTCAAAAAACTGCAAATAGAACTACCAATTGCTGGGTATATATCCAAAGGAAAAGAAATGAGTATGTCGCAGAGATATCAGCACTTCCATGTTCACTGAAGTACTCTTCACAATAGCCAAAATGTGGAATCAACCTAAGTGTCCATTAACAAATGCATGGATAAAGAAAATGTGGTATGTGGTAACTGTGCATTTATTTCTCTTAAAGTTTTATCTCAAAAGAAAAACATATAGCGCTGTAAACTGATACTGAACTCTAGGTAATATTATGCTGATGTATTCAAGAGGAAAGTGTATTGATGTCTGCCTCTTACTTTAACATGTTCATCAAAACTATAAGACAGGTTGCAGAGAGATCTATAGAAGGATGAATAAGTGAAGAGCTATATAACAAGCTATATAACAAAATAAATATTGTAAAAATTAACTGTAGAATTGAGGTAGTAGGTGTGTATGTGTACACATACATTTGAATGTTTATCATAAAATTCTTTTACTTTGTGAATGTTTGAAATTTTTAATGTATATTTTTGGAGTAAATGTTACCAAAAATGAAGGCAAATCTGTATTATATAACAATGTCCAACGTCATGACCTAGACAAAACACAGCAAGAAACTGTTTATTTTATTTTGTTTTTCAATTTAAGACATTAGACAAATCTATAAACATATGGTGATAAAAAGAACCATCAAAAATGTTTTAAAAGGTTTAAATGAATCTAATGAGATATAGTATCCATAATTTCCTTGCATATTTAATGTACTTATTCCTTGTTGTCACAGAATATGTATTTCCTCACTATGTAAAAGAAAAGCCACCTTGTCTCTCACAATTGGAAATCAGAGTTAGAATGACAGATGCCTCAGTTTTAAACTTGCTTGAGTCTTACAAGTTACTAATTAAAAGTTCCTTAATTTTATACTTGAATACATAAAGTGACGACTTGCCTAAGGTCATTTGCTTGAGTGAAAGAGTGAGTCAAGGACCTATGGTGTTTAACTCCTAGCAAAATGCTCTTCCTTAATACACTATGCTATCTTAGTAAACAACCAAGTTTAAAATGTGTATTTAAAAAAAATTATATAAAACTCAACATAAATTCTTTAATCATTACCACATTTTGGGGTCATGTTTTCATCTTTAATTAAAATTTAAATTAAGAAACAGAACATATTAAATTTTGCTATTCATTTCCTATATTATATCACTCTGTGAACATCATAAATTCTCTTAATATCATTACATTATATATAATGTGTATGTACACATAAGCACACACACATATACATCCTAGAATCAGGAGTGTTTAAATTAGTTCTTTGGTTTCCAGTGAGATTATTAATTAATACAATAACTATAAAAATACCTACCTACCCTTCAAAATGTGGAAAACATTCTATAATAAAGTCTTATATTCAAACAACTTATCAGAAAAAGATACTTTTTTAAAATGCTTGAAGACATAATTATATTTCTACATAAAAAGGCATCTACTTGAAGGTGCTCTTAATATTCTGATCGTTCAGTTATTATTAAAGATCTTAATTGCTTCTTATTGTCTGAATGATAAATGAATATGGCAAAAGGTTAACAACTCAGCTCTCTCCGTTTTCTCTTCTCTGCTTGGCTGACTGAAGGAAACATTAAGAGAATTGAATTCCTGGGAGTGATGTCAGCAAGTCTGGTTTATTTCGACAAATGATTGTTACTGACAAAGAGATATCCACTTTTAAAAATTAGTTAATTAATCATCATTATTATTATTTTTTGAGGCAGGCGCTTGGCTCTGTTGCCCAGGTTGAAGTGCAGTGGAGCGACCATACCTCACTGCAACCTTGAAATCCTGGCTGGCCTCAAGCAATCCTTCTGCTTCAGCCTCCTGAGTAGCTAGGATTACAAGCATGTGTCACTATACCTAGCTAATTTTTTTTTAAATGTTTTGAATAAAAGGAATCTCACTATTTTGACAAGGCTAATCTCAGACCTCCTGGCCTCAAGTGAGCCTGCCACCTTTGCCTCCCAAAGTGATGAGATTACAGACAAAAGCCACTGCACCTGGCCAAGATAGCCCTTTAGATATTGAACACTGTGTTGTCATATTTCATATTTTACTATAAAATATTTTTGTTTGATATTTCATGGAAAATAGAAGAGTTATTGGAATTTATGTAATTTTTTAATCAATTTCATAAACTTCTGTAATATCTCCAGAAAGGAAATGATTGAGTATATTCCATGTTCTTAAAGACTTTTTTTCTCAGATTTCACTATACAATAGAGTCACCTGGGGTAAGTTTTAAAGAATTTTTAACATTGACTCCAAGAAATTCTGATTCAGGAGAAACACCTGCTCAGATGATTTTGAGGCCAGGTTTTCAAAATGTAGACTTTGAGCATCGTTGCTTTAAGAATGCCTACCATTTTTAGAGTTGACAATAGAAGATCAATCAAGTATTATCTGTACAGTCTGTATGACCCTAACCACAGTGATTCTAGACGAACATCCTGCTCTAACAGTAAGTCTCAGAAGAAAACTATTCAAAATCAAGTTTCTGAAAACTCAAGGGACTAAATGCTCTGGATGCCCTGTCATGCTGCTCAACCCCAAATCCCATGATTTGATGGTCACTGCCTGGCTGACCAGAGTTGAGCTTTGGGTCATTAGTTGGAGACTGGATCATTGTGACTCTGCTTCTACCTTCAACCTTCCCCACTAATTATAGAATCAATCTTGTGCTTTAAAAAATATCTCCAGTAGGCTTCTTGTTTTCACCCAGCATTAGCACCGAGAGCTAATACTCTCATGAAGTATCACCATAAACAGAATTATAGAGCCATGCCCCAGAGAGCCTATTTTCCAAGGAAGCTTGAGAGAGCAGGAGAAACAAAATCTAGCACTAACAATGAACAAGTTTAGCAATATAAAAAACCCAAAGACAGCAGAAAAATTAATGATATATTTTTAGTAACAGTGGTGAAAAGCAAGATTTTAGAAAATAGCTGCCATCCATTCTCTGGAAAGAAAAAACACCACTTTCCATGACATAAAAACAGATGGAGGTTTTACATTTATGAAATAAACATGATCATCAGTAGAAACATTAAACAGTGAAACCAATCCTGAAGAAATCTAGGTCAGTGAAACAGCAAATACACTCAAGGTATACGTGTGTGTGTGTGGGTGTGTGTGTGTACACACACTAATGAAAGATAGTGTGATGGAAACATATAAACTTACAGCCTACAATCCAGCCGATGAGGTCAGCTAGCCCTTGATTTGAGTTGTAACTCTGTCACTTACTAGCCATTTGACCTTGCCCAAGTTATTTAATATCCCTATGCCTCAAAATTTCCTTCTAAGTAAAGCAAAAATTATAAACCTACTTGACATGGCCGTTGAGAAAATACTGATAAAACTTAGAAAAAAAATGCCTAGTCTCTGGCACATGCAAATTTCAATAAATGACAAAAGATTGCAAACACTTAAGAGAGAACATTTAAATTCACCATACATTTAGAGTAAATTGCTAAAAGAGAAGTTGAAAGAAACAGAAACAACTCTGATAATACAAAGTAATAAGTAACAGTTAAATTACTTACCATACTAAGTGCTTTCCATATATTAACTCATTTGATCCTCACAACAAACCTGTGAGTTTTATAGATGTTATTTTAGAGATGAAGACACTGAGTCACAGAAGTAATCAGAACTCAGAGAAAGAAACACAATTCGATATTTTGAAAAGGGATTATAACATGCTAGGCAAAATTAATAATTTATGACTTTTAAGGAAAAGATTCTGGTGAAATCCTACAATTCAAGAAAATAATACTTATGTAAATATTTAAACAAGAGAAGAAATGCCACCATTACCATAAACAACAACAACATTAAAACAATATTTTCACAGCTGCTAACACCAAAATGGCTTCAGAAATCCGCATAACCAAAAACTGTTGAAACTAGTTAAGCTAGAATTCATTTGCCAAGTTGAAAGAGAAACATCCATACACTTCCATATAATTTAAAAAATAGCCCTTCCACAGAGAACATTGGAGGAATCACAAGTGGAAAATTCACTAATGGTATAATTTATAAAGTCAAACTTTTATTATAGAAATAAGTTAAAATGACAAAAATAAAAGATTTTTAAATAATATATACAATCATTATATGGTGCCACTAAGGGTTGGCACAAGCAACTTCTCACTGCTATATTAAAATATATTTCATTTGTTCTTGCATAGGTAATGTAAATTCCATGTTGACAATAAAACATACTTACCTGATTTTCCTTGGGAGATATAGAACAATGTTTCTTTTGAAACTATGTACTTACTCTGTAGATTCCTTTATATGTGAAACATTCATTGGAATAGTCTTGTTTTCCACTTGTGTTGCAGATACTTTGTGCAGTGAATGGCCCAGAGTTTGCAGTTTGCTTCAAAGAGTGTGACCTACCAGAACTTCTCTATCCTTAAAAAGAGTCAGTCAGTAGACTGTGGTCGTGCTACAAGAGAGTCAGTAGGCTGTGGTTATGCTTCCAAGATATTTGTGGGGCACTCCAGACTTTATTAACAGCCTTGTTTATTTTTCAATAAAAATATACCATCCCATATTATTTTGACATCTTTTACAAATACAAATTACCTTCTTTTCCACCAGGTTAAATTCCATTCAGGTAGATGATGATGCTTTCCCAATTTAAATTTGCAAATGAGGTAGCATAGTAAGATTTATTATGCAGGACTCTTGGTATTTAGGGGTTCACATTCAAAGCAGTGTGTAGGAAGACCATGAGCTTGTGCAAAGATTAACTCTGACATAATCACTGTTTTTAGATCTGCCGGGTAACAGTTTTCATTTTATTTATGAGCCTCATATTTTAAATTGACGTTTATGCTGGGCAATGTGTGAAATTATTTGACTGTGACCAGACTTATTTATAAATTCAATGTGAAGACTGACACATTTCATATGCTATTTGTATTTTGAATATATTGGAAATGGTACAATTAAAATATCTGAGCTTAAAGAGTGAAGGGGAGAGATACAGATTCAGTTAAGAAATAATGTTTGAGTGCACACATATTTAAAAAGTTATAAAAGGAAAAGAAGCAATATGAACTACTTATCTCAGTGCCTGAAAATATGCAGGAAGCAAAAATAAGACCTGCTAAGGCTGGCATATGAAAAGGACTTCATGAAATGTTAACTTAACACATTCGAAATCATATTATAATTAGTACGGGTGAGCCATAAAATGTTCCTAAAAACACCTAGAAGTTAATAAGGGTTTTTTTCTCTCTCTCATTCTCTCGCTCTCTTACTCTCACTGTCATCTTCATATTATCAAGTATAAAGGTCTTAATTGAAGACTGTGTTCCTAGAGAGTGTGTACCTTGTCAAATAGCAAAATGTTACAACCTCCAATGAAATTCTCATCAGGTACTGTGACACTGAGTGGACTCAGAGCTTTAGCAGAAATTTAAGGGTTTGGGTCAGGTTCTGTGCATGACTACCTGCCCCTCACCCTGATATTTTCAATGTATCTGCTCCCCATATGTACAAGGATACCAACAGGGAAAGCACAATATATGCAAAGGGTTCTAAAAACTTTATCTGATGAATCTTATGATTCTGAGGCATCCAGGGGGAAAAAAATGATACTATAATTACCAGCAAGAAAAATTCTAACAAGGTACACACAATTTGTTCCCTTTTTTGTGACTCAAAATTTCTGACTCACATTTAGCATAATTCATTTCCTTTTAGTGAAAGTGTCAGTACCATTCTTTTCAAAATATTCCTTCAGAATTACCCTCTGCATTGAGAAATGACATACAATAGCAATAATAGCAATAATTATAGTAATAACAATACCATGTATTTAGTGATTCAGGATAGAGTGATTGACACTGAAGACAATTATCTCTAGCATATAGTAAAGAAAAACTGGTTTGTTGGTAGGTAGAAGCATAAGACACTTGGCAGCTAGTGAAATGATGAAATCTGTTACCAAACAGCTCCCTGGAATTAGTGAGTCTATCATGCAGAGGGTGGCAGCAGAATACTGTGGACTTTTGATTTTTATATATCTATCATTTATCTCACTAACGGATGTACAGTAGGCAGTGCATTTTATCAGTTGTCACTGCAGAGTAAGCTTCTGGGACAAGAAGAGTTGAGGAATCCTTGAGAAATTAGGGAAGATTTAATTCCTGGAAAAAAATGCTTTGAATCAGAAACAGGTAGAGAAGACAGAATCAAGGCATATCTCACAAACGAGCAAGTTAAAACAAGTTAAAAGCAGGAGATAAAAAGGCATTAGACAAACAAGAACAAAAGAGTGCATATAGAAGAAAACAAAGTGATAGGTATAAAGTCCAGTCACAAACGCAGGAACTTACCATCAACAGATATTGAAAAAGAAATAAGAGAATGAATATGAAATGCTAGCACTATAGAACTGTGATAAATGTCCCAAGAATCACTCTTGTCTAGTATTTACATGTATTTTTCCAAGGAGACACACAATGACAAAGCCAGACCCTAGAGTGGAGATGGATGTTAATAATGATGGATGATGATAACAACAACAATGCTACTTCTCCACTACTGATAGAAGTAAATAATGCGCATCATAAAGGAGTCAAAAATTATAAAAATTGACAATAGGCATATGAAATTTACTATTATAACTTTTTAAATGTAAAGTTTATCTGATACAATTAGTTGAGAGTATAATTACTACAGTATCGAATAAATTATATAAATGCTCAGAAGTTTTAGTAATTATTAATGCAGTTAAGTTTATGTTTTTCCCTTCTTTCCATGTTAGTAGTTTAATAACTGCAATTACCATAAATTTGATCAGATTTCCCTGAAATAGTCAATGATAACCATCATCATTATCTTAATCCCAAAGACTCAGAATTTATCAACTACTAGTCATTCTCTCCAGAAAAGGGAAATGGTACCAAAAATCTGAGCTCCAATTCCCTTGAAGAAATGATAACAAAAAGTTGATAAAGTGTGAGGAAGGAGACTGATCTCTATATAGAACCATCTCTTTTGTCAGGACTACAAAAAGTAACTAAAACAGGCTTACCTTAGAGAAAATATGATCTCATGGGTGACAAGTAGCTCTTCTCCTTCAATTCCTTCATTAAAAATAAAAAAGAAAACTCAGTCACATTTACTAGTAACACAAATATTTTTAAAAGATCACAAAATATTTAATATAATAAATATAAAAGAGAACATAATTTTCTCTAATCTTCTCTTTTCACCTTGCCTTTCACTAAAATTCCATCACACTTTATTCCTCTTACATAGTCCTAAAAATGCTGCTTTGTACTTTGCAGAAGGCACTAATAAATTATTTAAAATAATACAAAATGAATATTTCACTGAAGCTGAACCCATTAGATGTCAAAAATATAAAAAACAAAAAAATCATAAATTAAGATTCTTTAATGTCAAAATTTTTATAATATATATGAGGATTACACAATATATTCAATTAAGTATATTTGACAGTTCAGGAAAATGCAGTGTTTAATTGTCTCTTTTCACTAAGTGTAAAAGTTAATTTTATAATATTTTGATAACAAAGTAATTTTCATTTTCTTCAAAGAAAAAGTATATACCCTTAAATGTTAATTTCTAATGCTAGTCATTGAAAAACTCAAATAATCTACTGATAAACAGAGTAGTGACAAAAAACAGAAGTCAGATGAGATAAAAATTAAAACAGTAGAATTTACCATGTATTTCTTACCTCATTCTATCTTCCTAGCCCTAATGAAACTGAACACTAAAGGAACATCAATTGAATATTAATAAAGTCTTAATTAATTTTAACGAGTATGGACCTCATTACTTAAAATTCAAGTATACCATTTTGTAATTAAGTATGCTATGAATTTAAATCTAGTGATTTTTTTTTTTTTTTTTACATTCATGGTATAGACTTTTATAAGTCTCTCTGTATTGTCACATCATTTTAGGGGACAATGAATAATTCAATTTCTTTATATCTTTCAAATATCCAGTTTGAGCTAAACTCAATGAGAAATCATCAGAGGAAAAAAACGATCATATTCTAAATAATTGCCACTAATATTTTTGCTAACATAGGAAATTATAGCACAGTGAAAAGTAATGTATTCAAATTTCTTTAAACTTACAAAATTCACATTTCACCTTAATTATTAAGTATAGAGAGTAGTATAATGACATAATATATATTTATTATTTTTATACTGTCTAACATTTAATTTGGCTTTTTATGGATTTATACCTCTCATTGTTTTATATTACATTTGTTATTTTTATATTATTATTTCTTTAATTGCAAAATACAGGTACACAAATAAAGAGACCACTCCCTAGAAAAAATAATTCTATGCTTCGTAGGGAACCAGAGAAGACCCTGTATAGCAAAAGAAATCTTAAACAGAAAGAACAATTTGGGAGGTATCAATTTACCAGACTTCAAGCTATACTACAAGGCTATAGTAACTAAAACAGCATGGTACTGGCACAAGAACAGAGACATAGACCAATGAACAGAACTGAGAACCCAGATATACCACCCTCCTCATATGGCCATCTAATCTTTGACAAAGCAGACAAAAACATACACTGGGGAAAAGAATCCTTATTCAATAAATGGTGCTGGGAAAACTGGATAGCCACATGTAGAAAACTGAAACAGGATCCACACCTTTCAACTCACATAAAAATCATCTCATAGTGGATAACAGACTTAAACCTAAGGAATGCAACTATAAGAATTCTAGGAGAAAATGTTGGAACACTCTTATAGACATTGGCCTAGGCAAAGAATTTATTAAGACCCCAAAGGCAATCATAGCAACAACAAAAATAAATAAATGGGACCTGATTAAATTAAAAAGCTTCTGCACGGCCAAGGAAACTATCACGAGAGCAAACAGACAACCTATAGAATGGGAGAAAATATTCACATGTTACATATCCAATAAAGGACTGATAACTAGAATCTATAAAGAACTCAGGAAAATCAGCAATAAAAAATCAAACAACCCTATCAAAAAGTGGGCAAAGGACATGAACAGAAACTTTTCAAAAGAAGATAGATTAATGGCTAAGATATGAAAAAATGCTCAACATCTCTAATCATCAGGGAAATGCAAATCAAAACCACAATGAGATATCACTTAACTCCAGTGAGAATGGCCTTTATCAAAAAGTCCCATAACAATTAATGTTGGTGTGGATGCGGAGAGATAGGAACACTCATACACTGCTGGTGGGACTGCAAACTAGTACAACCTCTGTGGAAAGCAATATGGAGATACTTCAAAGAGATACAGGTAGAACTACCATTTGATCTAGCAATCCCATTACTGGACATCTACTCAAAAGAACAAAAGACATTCTATAAAAACGACTTCTGCACTCGAATATTTATAGCAGCACAATTCACAATTGCAAAGATGTGGAAACAAGTGTCCATCAATACATAAGTGGATTAAGAAAATGGGGGTATATGTATACCACGGATTTCTACTCAGCTACAAAAAACTATGGTGATACAGCATCTCTTGTATTATCCTGGGTAGAGCTGGAACCCATTCTACTAAGTGAAGTATCCCAGGAATGGAAACACAAGCACCACATGTACTAACCATCAAATCAGTATTAACTAATCAACACTTAAGTGCATATACAGTAATAATATTCATCCAGTGTCAGGCAGATGGGAGGGGGGAGGAAGGAATGGGTATACACACACTTAATGGGTGCAATGCACACCGTCTAGGGGATGGACACACTTGAAGCTCTGACTCGGGTGAGGCAAGGGCAATATACATAATGTAAACATTTGTACCCCTATAATATGCTGAAATTAAAAATTAAAAAAAAATTGTTACTGGAACCAAAGAAAGTCACTTCATAATGGTAAAATAATCATAATGTTTATAAATGTATATACATCTAATAACAATGCCCCAAAATACATGATGTAAAACCAGACTGATTGAAGCAAGAAATTAAAAAAATGATAATAATTGGAGACTTCAATATCCCACTCTCAAAAATGATATCACTTTATACCACTAGAATGGCTACATTTTTTTTTAAAAAAAAAAAAACATAGACAATAACAGATATTGGCAAGAATGTGGCAAAATTGGAACCCTTTTACATTGCTAAGGGATATAAATAGCATGATTGCCTTGGATAACTCTTTTGCAGTTCCTCAAAATGTTAAATGTAAGAACTTAGGGCTCAGCAATTCCACTCCTAAGTATAAGAGAATAAAAACATATGTCTATATCAATATTTGCATATAAATTCTTATAGCAGTATTATTCACAATAACCAAAAAGAGGAAACAACTCAAATGTACATTAAATGGTGAATGTAGTATATGCATACAAAGAAATATTATTTGGCAATAGAAAAGGCAGCAGTACTGATGCATACTACAATATGGATCAACTTTGAAAACATTATGCTAAGTGAAACAAATCAGGCACAAAGGGTACATATTGTATGATTCTATTGACATGAAATGTTCAAGGTTGGTAAATCCCTAGAGACAGAAAGATTATTGCTTGAAAGGGACCGGTGGGAGAAAGGAATGTGGAATAAGTACTATCTGGTTTGGAGTTTTCTTTGGAGTGTTGAAATAATTTTAAATTTGTTAGTGGTAATAGTTGCATAATTCTGTGAATTCACTGAAAATCACTGAATTTGATACATTAAAGGATAATATTTTTTGACATGTGAAATATATTTTAATAAAGCTGTTAGAAAAGTTAGAAAACCTGACTCTACGGGAAAAAGGAAACTCTCTTACACCCTTGGGAACATTTCCACAGTTCCAGAACACACACTTTCTTCTTTAAATATCTGCCAGTAGAGAAATACTTGAAGTATTTTATAGCTGGGAAAAGGCAGTATCAACTGGGACCAAATTCCTCCAACATTTAATTGAATATGTAACGTTGGCTGATATTGTAAATATTTGAATCAGAGGAAATTATAACTGATCAACTGGTTAACTTGGTGTAAAATATAGTCAAAGTTACTTTAAAAATATAATTAGATTTTTAAATGTATCATTTATATTTATTTGATTTAATTGTTCTATTTATCCATAATTTAGGGATTTATAATAAAGAAGTGAAAGTTCCAAGTTCACAAACAAATAAGGGATTTTCTTGATTTGTGCCACAAATCTCTGCATCCGTTATTAAAGATTTCTACATTTTTTAATAGGAAACATCCTACAATGTTATTTTTACTTACAGACTTATATAAAACATGAAACAAGTGATGAAGATATAAAGATATTCATTTTGGTAAAAACAAAACAAAACGCACACTTTCCATGAAATGAAAGAACATTCTATCTGCAATATTCATTCATACAACAGAGTCTCATAAATTCTAAGATTTTAAGAATAAGTGTATGTGAATTTGTCTAAATTGAATGTCTGGTTTCCTCAGAGACTCTACTATGTCATAATAAAAGAATAATAAAGAAAATAATGCTATCCTAAATATTGACCTCCTTTCTTTCAGGATTGATCACAGACACCAGCATTTTAATATTCTAAGATTTGCCGGGAGGGAGGACAAAACATTTTCAAGGCTTAATGTGCATACATTATGAATATCAGCCAATATTCTCAACAGAGGAGGGCAATTGGCAAATTTCTGACTTATATTTCTGCTTATGTGTTTCTACAAAGAGCTAAATGCTAGTTTATCAGCGTTTATGCCTTGATCACAGGTGTTAGCATATGAAAGTGGTGAATAATCTTGACTTCCTGATGTGAAATGCAATTTGTGAAATTCCAACCTACTTGTGCAATTCCATAACTGTTCATACATTAATGATCACTAATGGCCTATACCTGCACAACCTGTTAGTTAAACAAAGAATGTGCCTGTGGCTAGAAATATAAACAGATTTATGACTTTGTCTACTATTTTTCTTACCATGTACTTTACCTAGTCCTGTGGAATCAATTATGGCATATGTTGAATAGTTAATACTCTAGGATGTAACCAAACAGATCAGGGATATTGATAGTCCCGTGAAATTTAATGTTTAGCAAACCAATGCCATAATTAATTTCCTGACTTTGTATTGAATTCATTCTCTAAATATTTTTTGGTTCATGTATAAATTGTTTGATGATATTTTGCATCTGTTTTGAAAACTTAACCAGAATCAGCAGTCACAGAATTCTGAAATGTGATTAAATTTTGGAGCTATTCCCTTTTTGATCATGAATGTTCTATCCCCTATTGAAAGAAAGAATTTACTGTATTACAAGATAATTACCTTAAGAGAGTTTCATAAAGAAGCTATATTTTCTGGCAAGGAGTTAGTCACTCCTTTGATTAATACAATAATTAGGAGTAATATGTCAAGTGCAAGATTCTGTTATATGAGTAACTCTTGTTATGCAGAATCATGCTATAATTCTGATTGAAAGAATACTTTAATGTCTTTTTATTTGCCTTTTTATATTTGCTATATTCTGCTTAAATAGTATTAAGGTAAGAGAGGAGAATGTAATATAGAAACTTCAGGCTATATTAACTCTAATCTTCCACTATTTTTGCAACTTATGATTGCAATATTAATTGCAAAACTCTCTCTAGATTCTTGCTCTGCAAAGTGATATTTATGGGCTAACAGCATTTGTACACCCTGAAACCCTGTTACAAACACAGAATCTCATTTGATCTCAGATATACTGAACCAAAATCTCCATTTTAAAGCGATCCCAATTTATTAAATGGCAATAATCAATTTACATATATATTCATATATATATATACATATGTATACATATGCATATATGTATACATATGTATACATATGTGTATATATAAGGTTCTTATACATATATATACAAGGTCCGTGTATATGTGTGTGTGTGTGTATGTGTGTGTGTGTGTGTGTATACATATATATATATATATATATAGGGTCTGTCCATCTGTCCAGAAGGTATCCAGCCATGTATTAAATTATATGAAAAACAGAGACATTTGTTGAAGAAGATACAGGAAACACTGCACATAGGACAATGATGCCCCATTTCCCTTCAAAGTAGGCATCTTGGGACCTCACTCAGTTCTCCCAGCATCTCTTAACCTAACCCATACATGTTAAACATTCTCAGGTGTTCTGCTTGTTGCAAGCTTTCCAGAATGTGGATCACATTCCACAGGTTCTAGACCGTCTTTGAAGCATTTGTGCCCCACTTTTATTTGCACTGCACTCATTGCATAATCCCTGAAAGCCTGAATTATTCGAATAGTTTCCATGGAGGAATGTTCAAACTTAATGCAAAATTTGATGCAGATTCACTGCTCTACTCACACAGTCATTTTGAATGCTACGGCCACAAAGTGCACTTACATGGTCACTGAATGGCATCTAGTGCCCCACTGACTAGTACAATGAAGTCATCATTGCTCATGCGAGCACATTCTAGTCCACTCTCCTTGGCTTCCAGGTTACATCAAGGTCCCACAAACCTTTCTCCTTGTATTAACAATGGCTGGATACTTTCTGGACAACCCTCGTATATTAATTGACCCCATTCCCATCCTCAAAGTTTTCAATGCAAACTTTAAATCAACAATATGGAGAAAAGATAATCATAAAAGAAGAGGAAAAAGACAAGGAAGGATGTGGCTGTCCTCCTCTGGCCTTCAAGGGTCTTGATCTAAATGTTTTGGATTGATGCTTTATATACCTAATACTTTGCTGCTTGACCTTAGTTTCTTGGGAAAGTTGTCTCCTTTATGACACTGTTCCTGGGGATTCTTGAGAGACTTTCAGTTTTACATTCCCCATTATTATAGAAGTCAAAGACATGGGTGTATGATATTTCTTAAATTAAGAATTGTGAATCCAAGGTTTAATTCCCTAGTTTTTACTTTAAAAAAGCTTTATGTCCCCATGCTCTGGAGTCTCATCTTTCATATATCATTAAAAGAATGGAAACTAAATAACACTTAAATAACACTAAACCAAAACTATTTTATAATAGTAACTGCAGAAATTTATTTTCATAAATTCCTTGTTTGATTAATCTGCATTGGAAGCAGATGTACATAGCTCAACATCATTTTATATCCAGTACAAATAGATATAATAACCAATTTGAAGGATCTGGTATGTATAAAGACTACAGTTATTATAATGAGTGTGCCTACTCAGTATCAATGAAAAATCTAAAATCTATTATTATATTGAATCAAGATTATAGCATGACTTTTAATATTATAAATTGACTGATACATCAATATGTTTTATTAAATAATACTTCATTGCATCTTTGCAAATGCTTTCCCTAGTTCAAAAACTAAATTTTCTAGTTTTCAAATATTAATATATTTGCTTTTACTTCTGTTCTTATTTTTAAAGTTGTTCATAAGAGTTTAAAAACTTAAGAGAAATAAATATCTTCTAGATTTATTGATTTCATAAGTAAGACAAACACCATTGGAGCCATGCTTCCCTCTCTTTGCGAGGAGTAGCAAACTCCTTTATTTGAGTAGGCTTCAAATAAAACTATTATTTTTAACCTTAAATTTACAAAAAATATTCACTTAGAAAAGCGAGGACTCTAACAAAAAGGCAGAATATAGGAAAATACAGAGTTCAATCAGGCTATACAGAGATTGATGGAAAATTTAGCTACAACTTTGGTGATGTGTCTAGTGGAATGAAGACCCTTGTTTATTTAAATTTTGAAAAAAGTAATCATTTAAGGGTCTGAATGGAGGCATTGAATTGTTTCAGAGCCAAATGGAAGTATCTTAAAATGTCTTTGGAGAAACAAAAAATACAAGTGCAATAAAGCAATGAAATAAAATAGCTGAGATTTTAGTGGTTTTAGGGGATTCTATTTATTAATACTCAAAGGAAATAAAATAATTATATAGCCATATATAAACAGACATCAAGTCTATATTGATTTTCAACAGAAAATCAAGTCTATTTAAATAGCATGAAATTGTGTTCCTCTAATGTTATAACAACCACAAAAGTGCCTTAATGTGTCCATCACTGGTGTAGAAGGACTCTTTCTGACAGGTGCAGTATGATTTTAGTTGAAAACAGCATAATGTCCATGAGTAGGACAATGTAATATTGTATTGTACAACTTCTTTACAAAGAGAAACTATGCAGAAGAACAAGAAAAAATGGCATAGCCCTAACCTTCTGACTTGCAGAAATACTCATGTTTTATTTTTAAGTGACAAAAACAAATTGCAGAATAATGTAATTAACATAATGTTATTCAAATAAAAACAGACAACAAAGATAGAATATATAGGTGTCTCAGTGTATATGAAAAGGACACCAGGGATTTTTACATTATGATAAGTGTTGATTATATGCAGCAGGAGTGAGTGATCCTACCAAATCCCTTTGTTTTCCCCATGTTTTCTTGATCATGTCAAATGTATATTATTTCTGCAATTTTGAGAAGAAATATAAAAGTTGTTCTTAAAATTAAGGTAGTAAAAATTATCCTGAATCTAATCCAGCTTTTAGATATAATTACCACTTTATAGAAATATGAGGGATGGAACAAATAATTTAAAAATACTGTTAAGCTAAGTTAAAAGAAGACATTAAAAATGGACAAATACATCATGCTTATATATTAGGAGAATCAATATTGTTAAAATATCAATCTCTGTAAATTTACCTATAAATTCATCCTAGGTGTGTGTGCATGTGTGTGTAAATGGATGAAATGATTCTAAAATGAATTTGGAAATTAACAAATCTTGGATAGATAATGCAATTTTTAAAAAGAAGAACAAAGTTGGAGCAATTTACATTACCAGATCAAATACTTACCACACATAAAATAGTGTCTTTCTAGTGCAAGGATAGACAAATGGACCAATGGAACAGAAGAGAGTCCAGGATCATATATTCAGTTACATATTTTTATGGCAAAGGTTTTACTGCAACTTAATGGATAAAAAGATCATTTTAATAAATGATATTATATTAGTTGGATATCCACTTGGGAAAAAATCACCTCACACAATACACAAAAAATTATTCACAATGAATCAGTTACATAAATGATATGTAAAACAAGGAAGCATGTAAAGAAAACATAGGAGATATTCATAATCATTGCTTGAGAAGATTTTTAAACAGGACACAACAAAAAACTTCACAAAAGCCATTAAATCCATTTAAAAGGCAAATAAGAGATAAGAAAAAAATACTTGCAATACCTATATATGTTGGACCTTCATGCAGATACATAAAGATGTACAAGTCAATGAAAACAACATATGTCATATAATGAAAATGTTTGGATTCCTGTTTTCCACCAAGATGAAATAACAGGGATGGATTTAAACAATTAGAAATATTAAAAAACAACTAGAATATGAAACACTCAACTATATGAAGCAGCTAAACAACTAAAATATATGAAGTAATTGCACCAAAAAATTTCAGGTTTTTGATAATTACACAATACAGGAATGTGATCTCTAAGAAAAGGGAAATAATGTAAGCCTTATGATTGCACCAGCTTATTATTTTTTCTTTTTCTTTATTTTATTATATTTTTGAGACAGAGTCTCACTCTCTCACCCAGGCTAAAGTGCTGTTGCATCAGCCTAGCTCACAGCAACCTCAAACTCCTGGGCTCAAGTGATCCTTTTGCCTCAGCCTCCCCAGTAGCTTAGACTACAGACGTGCACCACCACACCCAGCTAATTTTTACTATTTTTAGTAGAGACAGGGGTCTCACTCTTGCTCAGGCTGGTCTTGAACTCATAACCTCAAGCAATCCTCCCACCTCAGTGTCACCAGAGTGGTAGGATTACAGGAGTGAGCCACCATGCCTGCGGATTGCACCAGCTTAGTGCCTATAGAGTCCCAAGGAGTGGCAAAGACACAGAATGATGATCTGACTGAGTTGATCAGTCAGAGATTGTAAGCCAGGAAGTCCAAGGCATCCAGAATCTGAGATCACAGTTCTAGAAAGAATAACACTTCAGAGAGACAGAAAGAGTTCAAGAGCTCACAGAGAAGTCTCCTCAAGTCTTTGGCTAAAAATTGGTCTGCAAATTGATGTCAGGAAAGTACTCAAATCCAGGGAAAAAACATGAGAAGAATGTTTTAGGAACATTCTTGCAGTAGAAACAATTTTGGAAAATTATTTAGGGCTAGAAATAGTTCATGTTCCTACAAGCCACAGTGAAATCATTACACAAACATATGAACAAAAAGTCAATTTTAAAAAAAGAGAAAAATTTGGATAAAGAAACGAGATGGGACAATAGCAAGTAGCAAGATGGTAGATTTGAATTCAAATATATTTACTATCAGATATAATTAGTCTATACACTACCAATTTTAATGTAAAGACACATAAGTAATGGGAAAAAACATACTATTCAAAAACTAATCAAAAGCTGGGCTAGGTATATTACTTTCAGAAAATATAGACTTCAGAACAAGAATGATTATTAGGAATAAAGAGAGACATTACATAATAATAAAGGCAGCAAGTCATCAAGAGGACATAAAAAATCATAAATGTGCATGCACATATCAGAGTTTCAAAATACATGTCTAGGTATAAAAAATATATATCTTATCTACAAAACTGTAGCTACATAAAACCTTTAACAACTATTATGGTTAACAGTGTGATCTTGAGAGCTTTTTATTTGAAATAGAGAAAGTGTCAAGGATGATAACTATCACTACTTCTACTCAACCTCAGACAGAGTCAAATAAGGCTTTGTAAAGAAGTAATATGTATAAATATTGCAAAGAAAGACAGTTGTCATTATTCATAGATTATATGGTTGTATACACATAGGAATTCCAGAAAGTCTAAAAATAAATCAATAGAAATAATATCTTATATCTCCAATTTGAGGAGAAGAAAAGGAAGAGTTCAGAGGACTCTTTTTTGCAATTTGTGTACCAATTCAGCCAAGGTAAAATAAAGTACCAAGCAGATTCCTGAAGCTCTTGAGTCAAGGTCTTACTTCCTAGATGGCATTTCTAGACCAACCCACAGCCAGAAAGAAATATATTTGTTGCCCTGAAGGGAAGGACCCAACCTGCTGACTAACATGTGCTTGGGCTTTGAATAAACATCAGAGGTAGCTAGCCACCGTTACCACAGCTTTTGGTGAGACTTGGCTGGCTTTAGGTATGACCTGGTGCTGGTGGCCATGAGGAAGTGAACCACATCACTCCTCCCACAACTCCAGCAGCCCAGCACAGAGTGTGAGGAAGGAAAAAGAGACACTTTTCATGCTAATCCAAGCAATTATCCCATATACTACCCAAGTCCTCCAAGGTAGTACCACAGGAGTCTGCAAAAGTCACAGCATTTCTGGGCTTCCAGCACTCTAGTGCTGATATGGATGCAGCGACCAAAAACTTGGATCCCAGCACTCAATTCCCTTTAAATATCTGGAAAGCCTTCTCAAGAAGGAGAGGTTTAAAGAAGCCCAAACTGTGAAGATTAAAATAAATACCTAATTCTTCAATGGCCAACATCAATGAACATGCACAAGCATCAAGAACATCCAAGAAAACATGACCTCACCAAATGAACTAAAAAGGTACCAGTGACCAATCCCAGAGTGATGGAGATATGTGACCTTTCAGACAAAGAATTCTAAATAGCTGTCCTGAAGAAGGTCAATGAACTACAAGACAACACAGAAAAAGATTTCAGAAGACTATCTGAGAAATTTAACAAAGAGATTGAAATAAAAAAAAAAAATTAAGCATAAATTCCCGAAGAATTCAATTGATGAACTAAAAAACACATGAGTCTCTCAAAGCAGAAATGATCAAGCAGAAGAATTAGTGAACTTGAAGACAACCTATTTGAAAGTACACAGTCAGAAGAGAAAAAAAGAAAAAGAATAAAAAAGAATGAAGCATGCCTAGCAGTTCTAGAAAAGAGCCTCAAAAAGGCAAATATAAGATGTATTGTCCTTAAAGAGGAGGTAGACAAAGATTGTTAGAAAGATTATTCAAAGAAATAAGAATGGAGACTTTTCAAACTTAGAGAGAAATATCAATATTCAGGTACAAGAAAGTCATATAACACCAAGCAGATTTAACCCAAACAAAACTACTGCAGGGCACTTAATAATCAAGCTCCTGAAAGTCACAGATAAAGAAAGGGTCCTAAGAGAAGCAAGAAAATAAAAAAAAAAAAAAAACATAATACATAAAGAAGTTCCAGTACGTCTGGCAGAAAATTTCTCAGTGGAAATCTTACAGATTGGCATGATATATTCAAAGTGCTAAAGAAAAAAACTTTAACCCTAGAATATTATGGCCTGCAAAAATATCCTTCAAGCATGAAAAAGAAATAATGACTTTCCAATACAAACAAAAGCGTAGGGTTTTCATCAACACCAGAACTATCTAACAATGCTAAAAGGAGTACTACACTATTAAATAAAAGGATGTTGATGAAAATAAGAAATCATCTGAAGGTATAAAACTCAATGGTAACAGTAAATATACAAACACAGAATACTCTATTGCTGTATTAATGTGTTGTACAGGTTATAACATAAAAAAAAGAGGGCAAAAGAAAATTACAAATATGAAATTATTATAAGCTTATGTTAAATGTTACAAGAGGAGCAATATAGAGAGTCACGAAACAGATGTGTGAATATAAGAAACTTCTAGTGAGAAAAACAATGAGCTATCCAATAAATTCTTAGGTAAATGGCCCTCCAAATGAAGAAAAAAAAAAAAAAGAAATTGCATTCTTTATCTGAACACACATAAAAAATCAATTCTATATGCAATAAAAATCTAAATGTTAACCTGAAACTTTTAAACTATGGAAGAATGCTTTAAACTGTAAAATATATATTATAAATATATAATATAAATGTGTACACATTTATATTATATATAAATCCAAAATATAGAATATAAATCCAAAACAAGGAAAAGACACAACAAAAAAAGAAAACTACAGACCAATATCCCTTATCAATGTAGATGCAAAAATTCTCAACAAAATCCTAGCAAACCGAATCCAGGTGCTTATCAAGAAAATAATCCATCACGATCAAGTGGGCTTCATCCCAGAGATGCAGGGAGGGTTCAACATACGCAAATCTATAAATGTAATTCACCACATAAATAGAAGCAAAAACAAAGACCGTATAATCCTCTCAATAGATGCAGAAAAAGCATATGACAAAATTCAACACCCTTTTATGATAAGAACACTTAACAAAATAGGCATAGACGGGGCCTACCTAAAAATGATACAAGCCATATATGACAAACCCACAGCCAACATCATACTGAATGGGGAAAAATTGAAAGCATTCCCACTTAGAAATGGAACCAGACAAGGTTGCCCACTTTCTCCACTTCTATTCAACATAGTGCTGCAAGTCCTTGCGAGAGCAATCAGGCAAGAGAACAAAATTAAGGATGTCCAAATGGGGGCAGAAGAGATCAAACTCTCACTCTTTGCTGATGATATGACATATATATATATATATATATATACACACACATATATATATATCATATTATATATGATATGATATCTAGAAACCCCAAGGATTCAACCAAGAGACTCCTGAAATTGATAGATGAATTCAGTAAAGTCTCAGGATACAAAATCAATACACACAAATTAAAGGCATTCATATACTCCAATAACAGTCAAACTGAGAACCAAATCAAAGACTCAATACCCTTCACAATAGCAACCAAGAAAATAAAGTACCTAGGAATATATTTAACTAGGGACATAAAAGACCTCTACAGGGAGAACTATGAAACACTGAGGAAGGAAATAGCACAGGACGTAAACAGGTGGAAAACCATACCATGCCCCTAGGTCGGCAGAATCAACATTGTTAAAAACGAATATACTACACAAAGTGATCTACAGATTCAATGCAATCTCTATTAAATTACCAACATCATTTTTCACTGATATAGAAAAAATAATTTTACGTTTCATGTGGAACCAGAGAGGACCCCATTTAGCAAAAGCAATTTTAGCCAATAAGAACAAAATGGGATGTATTAATTTACCAGACTTCAAACTATTCTACAAGGCTATAGTTATTAAATCAGCTTAGTATTGGCAGAAGAACAGAGACATAGACCAGTGGAACACAACTGAGAACCCAGATAAAAAACCGTCCTCATATAGCCATCTAATCTTTGACAAAGGAGACAAAGACATACACTGGGGAAAAGAATCCTTATTCAATAAATGGTCCTGGGAAAACTGGATAGCCACACGTAGAAGACTGAAACAGGACCCACACCTTTCACCTCTCACAAAGATCAAATCACAGTGGATAAATTATATTTCTTTATAAAATCAAGTATATACTCTGTATATATATTAACAAAAATGTAAATAATCGTGATATACTGAGTAAAAGATGTGTATAACATCAATAGACAAAAGGTTAATGTTTATACAATATTAAAATTTCTTTCAAATCAGTAAGAAATGACAAGGTATCCAATTTTAAAAATGGGGAAAAAGTTTGAACACTTCATTCACAGAGAAGGAACTCAAAATGAACATAAACATAGGAAAAATACTCAACCTTGCTAATAGGAAAATACAACTAAAATAATAATTTGTATTTTGTATCTAGCAAGTTGGCATAAATACAAAAGACTGGTAAGATAAGATGTTGATTAGGATGTGGGGAACTTGAGACATTCTCACTGTTAAAATGGGAATTTAAATTGATAACAATGTTATAAAAAATCTGTTGGTATCTAGTAAATCCATGAAGCAAATTCATTATGATACAGAAATTTCATATGTAGATGTGCATAAAAATAATCTATTAATGAGAAAGAAAACACAAAAAAGACAAAAGAAAGTGAATTTCATTGTTTTTGATAAATATGTATATGTGTACATACATATGTATATATATGTATGACTATGTACATGTATGCATGTATGTATATTACATAGATATTCCAAATAATTTAAATACTCAAATAGGCAAATGGGTAAATAAAATATGTTCAAACCTCAGAATTAAAGACTCCAGTTAATATCCTAGATATATATCCTAGATATATAAGAAATCACTGAATAAACTTTAAAACTTTATAATGGCTATTTCTAGAGTATGAGTGAGGTGGATGGGCTCTCTTAGGCAGAACTCTCGCCTTAAATCTATTTTATATCTTCCTTAAAAACCTATCTGAAGCAATTATTGGTAATGGTAATATTTGCCACGTAAGTTGAAAAAAAATTCTTACTGTGTTATGTGACATTTTTAATATTTGGAATATTTTGTTTGTAAGGAAAACTAAGTTTTATTTTTCTCCATTTGAAATAGTTTATAATTTAAAAAGGAAACAAAAAGGCTAGAAGAATTGATTTTTGTTGTTAGATATTTCTTAGGTAAAACCTATGACAAGTTATCAAGTTTGAGAAAACTATTATATAATTACTATTTGTAGCTTTATAAAAACCATGGGTCCTCTTCTGTTTTTGTGTTTGTTAGTCCTTCATTCTCTTTTAGATTGTTCTCTTAGCTATTTTGGTTTTATCACTTTCAAACAATTTTTGTGTTGTATTATTTTTCTTTTTGTTCATTTATTTTTATATTGCTCTTTGACTTAGATGATTTCAACCTATTTTATAGGTTTTATTGTCACTTTTGGCTATTTTGTCTTCTTTCTCAATGTAGATGCTCTGTTATATCTGTGTGGTTATAGTTTGTGTATACTGAAGTTTTGTCATTTTATTTCAGTCTTTAGATGACTGGCTCAATATTTTATTCCTCAATAATACTCCTCCTGCTAATTTTACCTACTTCTTATAGTATTGTTTTGTCATCCTTCTTTGTTATTACCAAGTGGGAAAACCGTTTTGGAACAGTAGTGGTGGGGGTTGCTCATAACCTGAGAGATAATTGTATGCATTTTCTTTACAGATACACCTGCACACTTTTCCAACCACCTAATGTTAATTTCTGCATTCCCCCCAAAAGTGAATCATTTGAATTTAAATTCCTTATGATGAGTAATCTAGTAGAAGTAGACATAAGAACCACCTCCATAATCCTGCTTCCACTACAATGCACTCCATCATTGGAATGTTATTTTCTTTTCAAATTAAAAAAACCTGCTATTTCCTTTATGAAAAATACATAATATTAATCCTTTATCTCATGTTTATTTTTTCTTCTTGTAAATCATTTGAGAATAGCAAACACATGGACATATCTCACCAGGAGAGTAGGGAATATGTGAGGATCCTTTAGAGGAGACTAATATTTAGGAAACTCTCTACAGGCAACCTGACCTAAGAAATGTAAAACTTATACTGAAATTTAATGAACTCCCATAAAGTGAAGGCCCATATCTTGGTCTTTACTGTCTTTATAGTACTTGGCGCAATGCTTAACACACAATAAGAATGCAGTAAGTGTTGAATAGATTAAGGACCAAGAAAGAAATGGTTTGTTTAGTACATCGGAACTAGGCTTGCCCTACACTTCAGTGGTGGGAATGAGTCAAAACCACACAATCTTAAACTATTAAAAGTAAATGGTTGGCCGGGCGCGGTGGCTCACACCTGTAATCCTAGCACTCTGGGAGGCTGAGGTGGGCGGATCGTTTGAGCTCAGGAGTTCGAGACCAGCCTGAGCAAGAGCGAGACCCCACCTCTACTAAAAATAGAAAGAAATTATATGGACAGCTAAAAATATATATAGAAAAAATTAGCCGGGCATGGTGGCGCATGCCTGTAGTCCCAGCTACTCGGGAGGCTGAGACAGGAGGATCGCTTGAGCTCAGGAGTTTGAGGTTGCTGTGAGCTAGGCTGACGCCACGGCACTCACTCTAGCCTGGGCAACAGAGTGAGACTCTGTCTCAAAAAAAAAAAAAAAAAAAAAAAAGTAAATGGTTTAACCTTCTCTGATCTTATAGAGTCCCTGAAATATAACTTTCTACAACTCTCTTCTGAAATGAGTGACAGGTGCTCAAAATTTAGAGAACTTAAACTTTTTACACAAAATTTAATTTTGTGCTATTACACTTCAAGAGGTCAGCCTCTTGTATATCAGAAATTTATTTCTCCAAATAATCAAATTAAATTGCATATATTCTTATTACGATTATGCTTTCAAATGAAGTAACATAGTACCTTATGCAAATGACAAGGGGACTAAAAATCAAAAGAGCTGCATTCTACCAAATCCTGCCATAGCACTTAAGAAAGTGAATTTATTTCTCTGGGATCTTAGTCTGTACTTACAAAATAAATAGCTTAAATTAAGTAAAAGTTTTCAAAACTGATTTTTAAAAGCCTCTTAGTAGATCATAAAATCAATTAGGTGTCACAATCAGCACTTGAACATTTTTAAAATGAAACAGAACAGAAGAAAAATTATTAAAGGTCATCATATAAATAAGAATAAGTAAACTATTAAGAAAATTGGTTGCAAATTAATGTGTGTGCTTATCAATGTGTGTTCTGCATTGTGACAAAACATGCCTTTACTGTGGATTATGATGAAAAGAATAAAAGGCATTGGGCGAGTCAGCCTCTAAACTTGACGAATTCTGATTTGAAGATTCTATCAGTTTTAATCAACCAAATTCATTTGTCCCTCATTTATTTTATAAAAAACATAAAATACCTTGTTTAGAAATCATATTCTCTACATTTTTACTAATTTCATGGATGGAAAATAAAAGTTGATTCGAGTATATTACCTGATTAACTTTCTGATAAATAGATAATGAATAAATAATATTTATTAACTACTAAAATTATAAATAACATTTATTTATTAAATGTTATCTAATGTATGCGAGCCTTCTGCTTATACTTCAATTTGCTTTAATGTTAAAGTTACACATATAGACCCAACAATATGACATACAAAACAAAGTGATGAAATAAATCTTTTAGAAAATTTAATCTTTGTAAAAATCTGATGCATTTTTTATAAAAGTTTAGCAGTTTTCACACTTAAAAGCAATTTTTGAGTGGTGTGAATATCATGGTCAGGAATTATTTATGGTCAGATAATTTATCTATTTCTATACATGAACAAAGTTGATGGTGGAAATATTATGCTAAGATTTTGAAAGGAAAAATGTTGTTTAGACCTAGTAGCAGGAGGTATGAAGATAATTTTTATAATTTTCTATTTTACCTTAACTAAGAGATTTTATTACAAACGTCTGAACTGCTTCTTTACGTTGAATGTTTAATGTTATTTTTATAATTTTTATATTATTCTAAAAGATAATTGTGAAAAATATGTTTTCTTTAGATAGACAACACTTAATTTTGTCATATGGTTTCTGTTTTGTTCTTAATCAAGAGATTTGTTCAGCCTCTATAGAGATTATCAACATTATTTTTCTTTTAAAACATAGATATGGGTTATATTACTGCACTTTTCAATAAAAATCATTTTACATAAGTTTAACATAATTTCTTTGGTCAAAGTTTACTAAAGTTTACCATAACCTTAACTTACTGCAATTTCATTTATTTATCTTTACATTAATATATACTTATAAAATGAAATAAATGAGATTAGTTATTTTTTAATTTTAAAATTTGTACAGTATTTATTTGAAAAGATTTAATTTCACAATTTTACTAGTGTGAGAAAAGTGTTTATATTATGGGATAATGTATATATTATAGAAATTATGTGTTTCTTTAAAGTTTTAGAGACCTAAACTTCTGAGATTATTGAATTTTATAACTTCTATGTAAGTAATAATTTAATAATTACTATCCTAGCTAGGAAAAAAAGCTTTAGTAGGCTAGACAGACATTTGTTTTTTTCTCGGAGTACATCTTAAGTTATTAAAGTTATATTCTTAATTTTTTGTTTTTGTATATCCTGCATGTGTGTGTGTATTCTTATTATTTTGCCCAAAAGTGACAAATGTTATAGGATGATGAACAATAAAGTATGCATTCATATCCATTTTATGTCTTGCTGTTGAATATGTTTTATCAATTTTAAAACAGCTAATCATCATTTACTATCCCCATCAAAGACAGGACTCTTACCATGTTTATTTTTTTCATTGATTTCCTCTTAATCTACCTACTACTATAAAATAATTTATAACCCTCATTTCTATTTTTCAAAGGGTTTAATTACAATATCTCAGTAACCACAGGTTTTTTTTCTCAAAAATCACCATGTGAATAAACTCTGAGTAATGGCATTTCCCTAATCTGGAATATTTTGGAATATGTAGCATAGTTTTTCTGAACAATAAAGCATTAAAAATAAATGAAACTATTTAACTTTCAGCCACATACCAATGATCAATATTGATATATATCGCTTGACTCATTATCTAGCTGTCTCACTAATATGTATCATGTCTTTTTACACTGCATTTTATTTCTATAGATATATTATTATTTACTGTTTATAATTATTGAGTTGTACACAAAATATAATAGCTTAGGTAAAAGCCTTTTAAAATATTCACATTAATCTGTTGATATAAGGGACATTTTCTTGATTTTGAAGACCATATGGTGCTGTGTGGATGACTTTTCAATTGCTCAACATATAGTTTGAAACTAAAACTTAGTTTCTCAGTTGTAGTTTAAGTTCTGACTTTTTGAGAGTTTTAATTCTTTTTATTTTTCTTATTAGTTTTCCAAAGTCAACTTTTCCATTTTCAACAAGTGTTATGCCCCATTTAAAAATAAATGACCCACTATAGGAAATAGTTTTGCTAGTTTTATAAGAGAATCCAATATGGTATGTAACTTTTTCCAGGCTTAGTAGCCAATCTGAGGAAAATAAATGGCCATAAACCCCAACCAACAGATGCCCCAGACAGTCTTATGTACAGACTGCAAACACAGATATTTTATCATATAAGTTATTTACTTTCCATAAAATGTTTATACTTAAATTTGTACTTCTTGCAATGATTGTCTTATGCAGCACTATTCAAAACTTGTGAGGTTTCTAAATACTGAATTTAGACTGAAATAATTGTCAGCACCATGCACAAGTGGGTCAACCTTGGAAGAGAAAAATTGTGCTGCCAGCTTTGAGTAAGACCCAAGAGGCAAGGAACAGAGCATGTCATGTGGGTCAGCCTTATTTGATTATTTTCAATGAAGTTCTTCAGCTAATTTGTGACTTAGCTGAAATCTCCATCTAGGTTGCCTCTTTTCCTGGGTTCATTGTTTTAAATATGCCAAGTTTTAAAGGTAAATCCCAAACAAATATTAAAATGTCTACAGGATTCTTTCTTACCTCTAGTAGCTCATTTGAGTACCTTCATTACAGGAGGCAAATATATCAGTGAGTCTTCTTGATGATTTGAATAGCCAAAAGTGCTATAATACCTAACTTATTAAAATTACTTATTTTTATAAAGTAAGGCTACAATGCCACTTGTATAGCCATGCTGGACTAATTAGTCACCTCTTCCTGGATTTTAGAACTGATTCTCCAAGAATTTCTTGCCAGTTACCAGTAGAAATTCAAGGTCAAAGACTACAGGGTATTCCCCTTACCAACAAGATAATCTCCATTTTGTTCTCTTTTCTTTTCTCTTCCCTTTTCTCTCAAACAATCCAGTTGAAGAATTTTGAACTTTAGTTGATGGTCAAGCCCTAGAAAAGAGGAGAAATCCAAAGCCATGAAAATATAAATATAATTGGTTAGCCACTTGTAGAAGACTGAAACAGGACCCACAGCTTTCACCTCTCACAAAAATCAAATCACGGTGGATAACAGACTTAAACCTTAGGCGTGATACAATCAGAATTCTAGAAGAAAATGTAGGAAAGACTCTTACAGACATTGGCCTAGGCAAAGAATTTATGAAGAAGACCCCCAAGGCAATCACAGCAGCAACAAAAATAAATGAATGGGACATGATTAAATTAAAAAGCTTCTGCACAGCCAAAGAAACAGTCCAGAGAATAAACAGACCACCTACAGAATGGGAAAAAATTTTTGCATACTACACATCAGATAAAGGACTGATAATATTTCTATATCTATTTTAAAAATTGAATTTGTTACTTGAAAAAAATCATCCAACAAAGACCATATAATTTTATTGGTAAATGTTATCAAACTTCTAAGAAATAGGGCCAATTTCACAAAAATGCTTTCAAAAATATAAATGGAGAGAGTGTCTCAATCTTTTTTATGAAGCCAACACAACCATGACACCAAAATCTATTCAAAAGATAAAAAATATTAGAGACCAATATTCCTATGTACATGTATATAAAAATATAAACAATGTATTCACTAATAGAACCCAACAACATAAAAATGTGACATAATGGCCGGGTAGGTTGACCCTAGGAATGCAAGTTTGGCTTAACATTAAAAAATCGATATAAAAATGCACAAAAATCACAAGACAAAATTCAGAAAATGACATGATTGTTTTTCAAACATAAAAGGGAATTTTCTCTTCAGAAAACATAGAGGCAATATCATACTTAATAGTGAAATATAAACCCTTTATCTCCTATAGGAACAAGACAAGGGTATCCACTCACATCGTTTTTAATCAGTGTCATACTAGAGGTTCTAGTCAGTGCAATAAGCAAGAAAATGGAACACAAGGCATAAATATTGAAAAGGAAGAAGTAAACCGTCTTCTATCACATATGATGGCAGTTTATATACACAATGTATAAAATATGTTTATATATTTACATATACATATTTAAATATATATTTAAAGATTCAAAATTGCTAAGATTCCAGTTCTTCCAAAATTGATGTACCATTTTAATTTAGTTCCAGTCAAATTACCAACAGGTTTCTGGGGGTAGTTAACTACAAAATGGAAATGAATAGGATTCTAGTGTAGCTATAAAAATTATGGAAAAGATGGAGAAATTTAGGTGATTCATGCATGCTACTGGATTTCAAGCTTACTGTAATGCTACAAGACAGTATCATATTGACATAAAGATAGAAAAATAGATCAATGGAACAAAGAGTCTAGACATAGATACATCATTGATTGAATTCTGACAAGGTGCTAAGATATTTCAATAGCAAATACAAAGTCTTTTCACAAATATTGTTGAAACAGTTGGATGTAGAAATAAAGCAATCCTTAATTCCTAAGTCATGTCATACACAAAAATTAACTCAAGGTGCATCTTGGACATATATATAAAATCTAAAGCTATAAAGCTTCTGAAAGAAAAGATAAGACAGTATCTACCATTTTGGGGCAAGTAAAGATTTTTTAGCTAAAACAAGGCCATAATCATAAAAGAAAAAAAAACTTGATAAATTAGATGGCATAAAAATTTAAAATATGCTATTAAGGAAACAAAAACTCAAGTCACAAACTGGGAGAAAAATATGTTCGTATACCTTCTTGTGTGACATAGCTTTTAAAATTGTCTATTTTCACTGGGATGTATGTCTTCCTATTGCACTAAAATTGTATTTTCTGCATTTTGTACAAGTACTTTGTTACATGTATATATACTGAATGGCCAAGAATATGTAACAAATATGCAGCAGGTAATGCAAATTAAAACTAAAACAGGCACTACTGTATACCCGCTAGAATAGCCAAAATCAAAAATACTGAGAACAACAAATGTTGGTGAGGAGGTGGAGCAGCCAGAGCCCTCATGCAATGATCATAGAAGTGTAAAGGACGTATTCATGATGGCAAACTTTACACATTCGCTTAAAGTCAAACATACAGCCATCCCTCTGAATGCAGTTTCCCTGTGGGAGAAATGAAAATATATGTCCACAAAATAATTAGACAAAAAATATTTTTATTGCCTTACTCATAGTAACCCCAAACTGGAAATAGTTCAAATATCCAGAAACAGATAAACAGATTGTGGCACCTTTATAAAATAAAACACTACTAACCAATACAAGAGAATGAACTATTGATGCAACATACATAAATCTCAAAAATATTATGTTGAGCAAAGTAAGGTAGACAGAAATATTATTTTATTTATATAAATTTCAAACATAGGCAACAATAATTTAAAGTGATGAAAATAAGATGGAGATTACCTATGGGGGAGGTGAAGATTGACAGGAAGGAGCAGAAAGGAAGTTTTTGGAGTAAAAAATATGTTTACATTGTATGTTTGTGAAAACTCATTGAATTGCATGCTTAATTAGTATTTAAATCAATGAGATGACCTTAAATCAACAAAGGAGTAAGAGCAGATGAAAAAAAATCCACGGATTAAGTGCTGAGGACCCCAATATCAAGAATTCAAGGCAAAGAAGAGGCATCAATAAAAGAGACTGACATAGTGGGGAAACCACATGTTCTAGAAGGCAAAATAAAAGTGGCTTAAGGAGGAAGAATGACACTATGCCAAATGCTTCTAATTGATAGAGGAACTGGCAAAATATTCATCATTAGATTCAGCAATGAAGAATTTTGTCCGGACCATTCTTATCCTCAAAGCACGAAAGCATTTTAAAAAGAAAACATCAGCTGGGTGTGGTGGTTGAGGCCAGGAGTTAAGGCTCCAGTGAGCTATGAGCTATGACTGTGCCACTGCACGCCAGCCCGGGGGGGTAGAGTGAGATCCTGTCTTTAAAAAAAAAAAAGTATCACTAATGATTTAATGTAAGGCAAAACATAAACACATTTCTAAAAACTTTCTCTAATACTATTTAATAATTCACATTCATAAGGAGATTCTACTTTATAATTTATGACTTAGACATCAACCGATGTCACTTAGGTTCCATTCATTCTGAGGTAGTCATAGAACTATAAGGATAGAGTATATCAGTTTTATAACAATTTATAAAAAATCAGTAGGGATGGAAACTTCATAGGACCCAAATTTGTGAGAAGAAAACACATGGGAATATGGTTCAGAAACTTTTGAGGCTAGTATTTCCAAATTATTTGAAGGTAATATTGGCAATATTTCCAGATTATATCTCTTGTATTTCCTCAATTGGAGAGCAAACAGAGAGCAAAAATACATCAAAAATGATGAGAAATTTATGAAGCTGATAAAATAGGACCCAATTCCCCTGTATTAGTAATAACTATTGTCTTTAAAAATAAAACTTAGAAAGTAGTCCTGCACACAACATTTTTGATTAGTCAATGTATTTATGTGAAAATCTGATAAATATATAAAACTCATATTAAGTTATATATAATTATATTTATTTAGCATAACAACTTAAATTTCACCTCAGTATCACTAAATTAGTTATGATTGCCAGTCTTGTGGGACATTACTCAATGCTATACATATGGCAGAAACTCAAAACGTTCGGTAATAATTATAGTAAAACAGCAGTAGTAACATCTTGACATGTAATCGCCTTTCTAGTACCCGATTCAAACAATCGTTTGGTATACATTGCTGTCCATGCTAATGAATCTTTTCACTATTTCCACCTTTTGCCACTGTCTTGTCCTCTCTTTCTCTTGTGATTATTTTTTTTTTCAGTGAAATAAGAATCAAGATCAACAACCACAAAAGTATTAGGTTATTAAGTAGGAAATGTCCGATTTCCCTAAGTACTAAGTTTGAGAGTTGAGATTTCTGATATTTCTCTTTGACACTTCATGTTTCATTTTTATTGTGAGGATACATCCTCATTTTTTCAAGTATATGATTTGCCTTGTAATTATCTTTCAAATTTTTTAGAGCAATTTTTGAGAAACCATGGATTAGTCAAAAATTCATGTTATTTTCAAATATGAGTTCTGTCGTGGAACCAATGCAGTGTAGACAGCTTGAAACATCAGCAAAGTGTTTGGGAAGGATGTGGCTAATGAACTCACAGTACATCAATGGTTTGAGAAGTTCCATTCTGGTGATTTTAATCTTGAAAATGAGCCATGTGGGAGACCTGAGACCAAGGTGGATAATGATGAGCTGAAAGCTGTAGTGAAAACAAATTCATCTCAACCTATGCATAAATTAGCAGCAAGATTTGATGTTAGTATTCCAACAATATCGGCCTATTTGAAACAAATGGGCAAGGTAAAGAAGCTGGATACATGGGTACCACATGAAATAAACAAGCATCAGAAGAGAAATTGTCTTGGAGCTTGCCTTTCTTTGCTGTTACTCCATAAAGGCAAACCATTTCTACACCGTATTGTTACATGTGATGAAAAATGGATTCCTTTTGATAATCACAAACATTTGGCACAATGGTTGGATAAAGTATCAAAACATGGTCCAAAACTGAATACTCATCATAAAAAGCTAATGGTGTCTGGTGGTCTGACACTGGTATTATCAGCTACAGCTTCATAAAACCTGGTCAATAGATTACAGCAGATGTCTTCTGCAACCAGTTGGACAAAATGATGAGGATGCTTGTGGTAAAGCAGCCAAGATTGGCTGGCAAGACAACTCTTGACCACCTGTTGCACAAACAACACTGCTCAAACTATGGAGGCTGGACTTGGAAACTCTCTATCATCTATCGTATTCACCAGACCTTGCACCAACTGACTACCACTTCTTCCAGGATTTGGACCACTTCTTTCAAGGAAATATATTCAATTCTCTACAAGCTGTGGAAAATGCCTTTCGCAATTTTATTGCCACTCACTCCCCAGATTTCTTTGCTGTTGGCATAAGCAAGTTACTGTTAAGATGGCAAAGCTGTGTCAACAGTTTAGGCACATAGTTTGATTAATTGTACTTCCTGTTAGATATATCATAAACTACACTTTTGATTCAAAATCAGACATTGTATATTTAATAACCTAATACTTTCACAATTACTCACCAGTAGTACAACTACTTACCTGAAGCTTCTATGCACATTTTCCCTTCCTCTCCTCTCATAATCATCAATGTTCCTCTCTAGTGCCAACAATTCCTCTTTTGCAATGGATCCTATTTCTCTTGCCTACTCAGGGACATCACACGAGCAATTCTCTTTTAATCTCGTCTATGTCATTAATTTCTCATCAGCACACAGACATGCTATCATTCCCCTCATTAAACAAACCCCTCCGTTGCCTCCATTTGCCCCTTTGGCAACAGCCATTTCTCTGCTCCCCTGTATATCAAAAAATTTTTAAGAGAATTGTATAGACTCACTCTCTAATTTCTCTTCTCCTGTCCATTCTTAAACTCACTCTATCCAAGCTTTTTCTATACATCATAAACAAAACTGCTTTTGTTAAAGGTAAGCAATAAACTCCATATTGTGACTCTCATGGTCAGTTCTCATACAATTGTCCTATCTATCAGAAGAATTTGACACAGCAGATCAATTATTCACTTTGAATTTTTTTTTTTTATTACTTGACTTTCAGGACATGTGGTGGTGTGCTCTTGTACTCTTCCATAGAGGGACTCTGGAATTATTATTGATTCTGTCTGAAATTGTCTTTTCTCATTGCTCACTCACCTCATTTATGTCTTTAGTCAGATGTTAGGGTCTCAATCAGGCTTACCTAGACAACTTTGTTTAAAATTGGATTCAATGTGTAACCATGCCATTGACACTCTCAATCTCCTTTACTGTGTCCCACATTGTTTGGGGGTTTTATTGTCTACTTCCATGAGAATATAAAACTCAACAAGGACTGGGATCTTTGATCTGTTTGCCTTAACTAATATACCACCAATGCCAAGAACACTGCCTGCTTGTGGTAAACACACTCAATAAATACTTTTTAAATTTAAATGGTTTGTATATAAGATTACTTTTTGAACCATGAAAATGAAAAGAAATAGTTTCATCTTCACAAAAGGAATTTAATTAGTGAATGAATTACACCAACTCAAATTTTCTTGCTTAGTTTTAATTATTTTTAATTATTTAATTAATCAGTCTTAAAAGGCTTCAAAGTTAGTTACAGATGTTACCTTGAATCTAGCCTACATGGTCATAGCTTTCTTGATCCTTTTATTTTTTGACTTTGAACATAGAATACTTGCAATTTTTCGCAAGAAAAGCTGGACAATTGTCAGAGAGAGGGAAATAAAGCCTCAAAACAAAATATAGTCATGGTTTCTTTATAGAATAAGTCATCTCATATTTTAGTGTCTATACAATTTCAATTAGTTTTATTGATATTTTCTGATTGACTTTGTTCTGCAGTTAAACTCAGGTTCACTGTATTAAAAAGCTTTAAAATAATATTCAGTAACTATTTAATGTCTTGAATGGTGCTTGATACATTGAATTATTTAAATACAAGGACTTGGTCATTTCTGGGAATCTATTTAAAAGAGAATATGCGTATGTAGCTATGTATATAGGGTCACATAGCTATTTAGAAACAAATTTGTGTACTTGGTTAAATTACTTTCACTTTTAGGTTAAGTTCTCAAAAAAAAAAAAAAAAAAAAAACACATTGCTTTTCCATGAAGATCTATGTAAATTATTTGTTAGTTTTAAGGATTGCTTATACATGAAAATTTCATTGGCATTCATGGTGGACAGTCACAGTGACTACACAGCTGCTACAAAATCTGTAATGGGAATGTCATCCTCGTTGTGAAAGAAGTCTTTAATTTCAAATATAATAGGTTGTTGAGAATGACTGACTTTTCTAGATGCATATATCGTTTGAGATTGGGAAGACAGTGATAAAGAAAAGTTATTTGACTCTTATCAGGGAAATTAATTTGGACAATAAAGAAAAAAATATAAAAGTTGACATGAGAAATATTTGGAAATTTTCAGCAATCTAGTTAAAGGTGCTTTTTGAGCTTCATAGCACCTCTGGTTTTACATTCCTGTGGACAGAAAAAGTTGTATTTTCATGCCAGGCAAATTTCACACATTAAAAATAGTTCACCTATATGATGCAAAATAAAATTCTATTCAACAGACTTCGCACTTCCAAAACCCCTTGCCATTTAGTTACATTTGCACTAAAATGCTTACGTTTTAAATGTTCCATAATTTGAAAGGCATGTAACCAAAATGATAGATCCATGATTTACTAGCAGATTTATAAATGTGACACAAACAATTTACTTTGCCAATGAAATACTTATGCTTTAGAATTATTTTAGTTTCATAATATTTTATCAGACATGAAGTAATATTTTCTAGTTAATTCCTGAAAGTGGTTTGCTGGACTCTTAATCTTAAATTGTTTTCATTCAAAAAAAAATTGTTTTCACCCAGACACCAAGCACAGGCTATAATTTTATTTTTAAATCAACACATGACAATTTTTACTACAGAAATTTATCAATAAACTGTTGAAGTCTGAGGGAAAAAATTCCTTAATCAAGTACCTACAAAGATGAGGTGGAAGAAAAAAGATTTTTAACAATCTGCACACATGAATATGTATGTACAAAATAAATACATATGTCTACAAGCCTGCCTGCTGCCTTTTCATATTGGTATGCTTTCATTATCTTTCAGATTTTATTGTCTTTGCTGTTATCCATTTCCTTAAGAGTGAAAATCTGATGCTCTTAAAATTTACTTGTGATTCATACTATTATTTTTATAATAATCTTTCCCCTACTTCATGAGGGCTATGTATATATTCTTTTCATTTTTGTTGGGCTATTTGTTCAAGAAATATGTCAAGTCTATTTATACTTAATTGAGAATAAGTCTATCTTAGGCAGATGTTTGACAAAAGTAGTTTAAGTGGGTTTTCATTAGGTCTTTCACAATTCACTGAAATGCTGTCAGAATCTGTCAGTCAGATCATAAACCATAGGACTATATGACGTAGTTCTACGTTACCATTTCAGGAATCTCACAGCCCTGGTGGGTTTAGTGTCAAAAAGATGGGAGCATAAGCCATTCTAAAAGGGAAGTCATTCCTACATGATTTCTGGCCTGTGCTTGCTAATCCTGTTACCAGGTAGTACCAGGTTTCCATATTTAGTTTTCAATATGGCCTTGGATCTATGCTGGGCCCCATTGTGCTTGAGACTGACATTCTCCCTAGTGCTATTGCCTCATTAACTGGAGAATCCCTGCCTCATCTAGAAAGGACTACCCTCCGTTGGGAAAAATTAAAATGTGGTTATTCAAAATGAAAAAGCTGCATTTTGAAGGGAAACCTTGAAATCTGAGGACTGTGTGTTTAATGAAGTTATTCGCGTGTTTCAATCCCAGGTACGGATCTCAGCAAACGTTGTCAACCATCACTACAAAGGAGGATTCAAATGAAATAATACTCCCCTTAACTCATTCAGAACTCTAATCCTTGATTTTCTAAACTATAGGATGATCGGTAAATTCTGCTAATGTTTTTACCTGTAATCCATTAATTTCACTTATTCATTGCTGTTTCATTCATTTAGTAAGTGGTTTAGTAAATCAACAGTATTTTTTATTGCAATAGGTTTGGGGGTATAAGTGGTTTTTTTGTTATATGGATGAATTATATAGTGGTGAAGTCTTTTATTTTACCTGTCACTCAAATAGTGTACATTATACCTGATAGGTAATTTTTGATCCCATCTCCCCCACCATCCCTCCTTTTGAGTCTCCAAAGTCCATTATACCATCTGTATGACCATGTATACCCATCGTTTAGCTCCCACTTACAAGTGAGTACATGTGGCATTTGTTTTTCTATTCTTCAGATCCCTAACTTAGGATAATGGCTTCCAGTTCCATCCAAGTTTTTGCAAAAGACATTATTTCATTCTTTTTTATGGTTGAGTAGTGCTCCATGGGGTGTGTGTATGTGTGTTTGTATACATATGTGTGTGTATATATATCATATTTTATTTATCCAATCATCTGTTAATGGACACTTAGGTTGATTCCGTATCTTTGCAATTGTGAATTTTGCTGCAATAAACATGTAAGTACAGGTGTATTTTTGATATAAAGACTTCTTTGCCTTTGGGTAATAATTGGTAGTGGGATTGCTAGATCAAATGGTAGGTTTCCTTATAGTTCTTTGAGGAATCTCCATACTGTTTTCCATAAAAGTTGCACTGATTTACATTCCCACTAACAGTATATAAGCATTTATTTTCCAGTGCATATGTGCCAATACATTTTTTTTTTACTTTTTAATAATTTTCATTCTGATAGGAATAAGGTGATATCTCATTGTGGTTTAAATTTTCATTTCCCTGATGATTAGTGATAGTGAGCATTTTTTTTCTATATTTGCTAGCCATTTGTCTATATTCTTTTGAAAAAATATGTTCACGTCCTTTGCCAACTTTTTAATGGGGTTGTTTTGTTCTTGCTGATTTGAGTTCCTTGTAGATTCTGAATATTAGTCCTTTGTTGGATGCACAGTATAGTATAAATGCGAATATTTTCTCTCATTGTTGCAGATTATTTACTCTTATTGACTTTGCTGTGCAGAAACTGTAAGACTCATTTATTTATTTTTGTCTTTGTTTGCTGCTGGGGTCTTAATCATAAATTCTTTGCCTAGGCCAGTGTCCAGAAAAGTTTTTCCTAAGTTTTCTTTTAGAATTTTTATAGGGTCAGCTCTTACATTTAAGCCTTTACTCCATCTTGAGTTAATTTTTTTGTGTATGGTAAGAGACAGGGATCCAGTTTTATTCTTCTGTCTGTAGCTCTCTAATTTTCCTAGCACTATTTATTAATCAGAGTGTCCTTTCCCCAGTGTATGTTTTTCTCTGCTTTGTTGAAAATCAGTTGATTCTAGGTTTTATTTCTAGGTTCTCCATTTTGTTCCATTGATCTATGTTTTCTGCTTTTTTACCAGTACCATGTTGTTTTGGTGACTATAATAACTTTGTAGTATAATTTGAAATTGGGTAATGTGAAGCTTCCAAATTTGTTCTTTTCATTTAGGATTGTTTTGGCTATTTGAGTTTTTTTTTTTTTTTTATTCCATATGAAATTTAGGATTTTTTTTTTTATAATTCTGTGAAAAATTATGTTGGTGTTTTGATTGGAATTGCATTGAATTCATAAATCACTTTGGGCAGTATGGGCATTTTCACAATATTGTTTCTTTCAACTGAAGATAGGACATCACTAAGGCACATAATCATCAGTTTGGCCAAAGTCAAAATGAAAGAGAAAATCCTATAAGCTGTGAGATGACAGCATCAAGTAACTTACAAAGGAAAACTCATCAGACTAACAGAAGCCTTCTCAGCAGAAACCCTTCAAGCCAGAAGGGATTGGGGTTCCATCTAATTAGCCTTCTTAAATAACTGTCATCCAAAAATTTTGTATCCTACAAAACTAATTTTCATAAATGAAAGAGAAATAAAATCTTTCGCAGACAAACAAACAGTAAGGGAATTTGTCACCACTAGACCTGCCCTACATGAAATACTCTAAAGAGCTCTAAACGCCAAAAAGAACAATCAATACTCACCAGTGTAAAAACACTTGAAAGTAAAAACTCACAGCCCTTATAAAACAGTAATGCAATAGAGAATACAAAGCAACTAGGTAACAATCAACGTGATGACAGGTACATATCTCACTTATTAATATTAACATTGAATGTAAAAGGTTTAAGTGCCCCACTTAAAAGATATAGATTAAAAGAATGGATAAAATAACACAACTTAAATATCTGTTGTCTCCAAGAAACCCATTTAAGTCATAAAGAGTCTCATTGACTCAAGGTAAATGAGCGGGGGAAAAAAAAATCCACACAAACAGAAACTGATACTGAGCAGTGGTAAGTATTTTTATATCAGATAAAAAAGACTTTAAATCAACAGCAGAAAAAAAAACAACCCAAAGATGGTAATTATATAATGATAAAGGGATCAATCAATAAGAAGATATAACAATCCTAAATATGTATGCACCTAACATTGGAGCTCCCAGATTCATAAAACAAATACTGCTATACCTAAGAAATGAAATAACTAGCGCAATAATGCGGGACCCCAATACTCCACTGACAGAACTAGACAGATCATCAAGGCAAAAAATCAGCAAAGAAACACTGGACTTAAAGGGGATTCTGGAAAAAATAGGACCTAAATCAACAATTATTAATTGAATTATTACCATGTTGACTGGAGATACAGTAGTGAAAGAAACAGACTAAATCCCTGTTCTCAAGTGCTTGCTTTCTAGCAGGAATATTGGCCTAATTCCTTAGCAAGGGTAGTTATGAGTCAACTTTAAGTTATGTGTTTAATCTGGCCCCAACTGCCCTATATCTAGTAGTAAATAATTAATAATATTTTTGTTCATCATACTTTTCTATTGTTATAGTGCTAATGTAAGATTTTCTTTGTGTTTGATGCTTTAATTATTTAAATAGTTTACAGAGGCCTTATTCTGGAGAAATAGACTTCCATTTTTTCAGAAGAAAGAACAAATATCATTTGAAATTAATAAAGTAATTAGAGTATGTAGAATCACTTTCTGTATATACTTAATTGGATCACAAATTTACTATGTATTGTGCATGAATAGACGAAAGAGTAGAATTGAATAAAAATCCAGAAATAAACCCCACCTACATAGATAGTTAAGCATTGTTAAAGATGACATATCTTATTACTGGGGTAAAGATGAAATTTTTGCACCAAGGCAAATGGTTACTATTGGGGAAAAAAAGATGAAATTAGATCGACACCTCACATCATACACAAAAATAAACATTAAATGAATCAGATATCTAAGTATAAATTAATATTAATAACAGTAATAAAACCCTGCCAGTACTGGAAGAAAATACAGGCAAATTCTTTGATAACATAGGTGTAGGAGACAGTGTTCTATGACCCAAAATGCAGATACAATAAACTAAAAGATTAATAAATTTGACACTGTAAAATATTTTAAGAAAACTCTCCTTAGCAAAACACACAAGAAAGGCAAAAGGCAGCTGAAAGACTAGGAGAAATTTTTTACACTGTATATCACATATAAAGAGCTAATATCATTACAATATGAAGAAAACATTGAGGTTAAAAATGGGCATATCCAACCAAAAAAAAAAAATGGTCAAACTCATGAACAAACAAGTCACAAAAATGTATACTAAAATGACCCTTAACCGCATGAAAATACGTTAATTCCAATCATAATGTTTTAAACTATAAATTAAAACTACAAGAAAGTCATTTCTAAGATATCACATTAGTAAAAATTAAAATGCATAAAAATAAATTTAAAAAAAACACTAAAAACATAGAAATTTTCTGTTGGAGTAACTGTATGTAGGGAGACAGGGCCTCTTACATATCTACTTTTGATTCTATATTTTCACTTCTTGGAGTTTATCCTGAGGATATACTTCCCACAATATGGAAATATACATATGTATGTATATTTGCATACACATTATATATACACACAAGGTTATACTTGCAAAATACTGAAAATAAAATGAATAGAAATACATGGGAGAGTAGCTGAATAAACTTTGGTGCACATATCTAAGTACAATAGAGCTATATAAATGTGGAAGTTATATGTCTGTAAACTACTATGGAGCAATTTTCAAAATATATATTCTTAGGGGAAAAACACAAAGGGCAAAAGAATACCTATAGCTTTACCTTGTCTCTCAGAAATAAGAAAATATATGTATATATTTTCTTATATACAAATATATACATATATAAATAATGTATGTGTAATTATAAATAAACCTATAATATGTATTTTAATATATGTATGAAACTATGTATATATTTGCTCACTTATGCAAAAAGAAATAACAGAAAAAGTAAACAGAAACAAACATAAAGAAATAAATGAGATTGGCTTCCTGTGGAAGGTAGGTAGAAATGGATTGACGAGAAAGAGAGATTAAAATGAGAAAGAATGGATACAAGAAAGTGACATTTAATATAAATATGTAAGATACAATTTTCTGAGGTACATTTTAAATCAGCCACTCTGACTACGTATAAGCAGCTTTGGAAAACAGACTTATTTAAGAAAAGATCTTAAAACTAGAAGCTAAAAGGAATTTTTTGGATTATCTATGGATTTTATATCATCCTTGATAATCAAGAGCTCTGTGTCCTCTAGAGATATAAAGAAACAAGCAAAAACTCTGAAAGTCAGAAGTCAGCTTCTTTAAAGGTGGCTGTATATATTTATTTTAGATTTTTCAAGAAATTTAATTTACCGTATTTTCTAATATTTGCCATTATGAATTGGTTATGTTGCGGCTCAATTTTCTAATTTTATTTCTAAAAACTACAAACATACATAAATGTTTGATTAAATGAAGTTTGCATTAAAACATTTTCTCTTTACCCAATCTCCAGAGACAGTGTAACCTGTGAAGGTAGTGATTTAGGTAAGTCCAAAAAAAGACCAATGAAACAAACAAACAAACAAAAACACACCACGATTTCTGCTCAAGATCTATTCTAGGTAAAAGAGACAAACTTCTTGAAGGGAGAATAACGTTATTCACAAATATTTTTGTAAATGAAGATGGTTAGGCCAATGACAAAAATTATAGGAATTGTTTTGAACTAATTTTACTCTTCTTGGAATTTAAAAATCAAGCCACTAAAATTAACAGTTGTAGTGTTAACACTGAATGCCTGCTAAAATGAAGCAGTTAATCACCAGGAACAGCATATTAAAACTGTTAATTTGTAGGTTTGAAACTTCCTTTTAATTAGAGCTGTAGGAAAAGTTTCCTGTTCAAAGCAAATCTGAGATCTCATGGCTTTCTGTCATGCTTGTGAAATATTACAAAGAACAGGTCCTTTTGGAGGGGAGGATTAGGGCGATGAAGAACAATTTGAGCACTTGATTTGGGAGGATTAATTTCCCCCACCCCTTACCTTTTAAAAATAACCTATAACAAAAACTTTTGATTTCTGGAAAGTGACAAAAGCCACTCAGACTGGGTTAGCACTCTGTAGAGTGAGTGGGTTGCATTGAGAAGATTTAAATATTAAAAAAAAAAAAAAAAATCAAAGAAGGCACCTCCAAAAACAAGATCTAAAAACTAGCATTAAAGAGGGAGATTTGGGGATAGGGACTTGTCCGTAATAATGTATTTGGTGTCGACAAGCTTTAGTCCCTGAAGCCAGCTTCCCAGACCAGTCCCTCTCTGAATCTAGTACTCTCTGTGGGAGGCTTGTAAAATGTAGGTTCCTTGGCCATTGCAAATACCGACTCTGATTCAGTAACTTTGAAATGAGCCAGGAATCTGCATTTTAGTGTACATCTTAGGAGCTGTTTATGCAGGTGCTTCAGAGGCTGACTTTGAGATACGTTTCCTTTGACTCACATCCTCATGAATGCTTTTAGCCTCCTATTTTGGTGATTTCTCTGGATAAATGAGAAGAACCAGCAGTGCCCAGAAAACACTTTAGAAACTGCATTTATAAATAAATGACAATCACAACTATTTTGAAATTTTTAAGCACTAAGAAGTGAAAATAATAAGCAAAAGAGATAAAACAATTTCCAATATAGGTATATTTATAACAACTAATTAAACATATACTGTGAAAATGAACAACCAAAAAAACAGTAACCAGGGTAAGTTACATCACACTTCCTCTTGCTATTGAGTCCAAGCTTGGATTTCTAACTCTATTTACAAATAAAATAACAACAATTTTTAGGGTGGCAGTTTTCCCTCAGTTCTTGATGTGCTGTTGGCCAAAGAATGACCAGACTTACCAAAGTGTAAAATCCAGGCTATGATCTTGGAAAAATCACCAGCAGGGCCAATATGACAGAGTAGCCCCAGGCAGGAAGCAGTTTCACACAAAGAGCTCTTTGTTATAGAACAAAATGGGTCTGTCTCCGCAAGTGGAGAGAGTCAGATCAACTCACTGACTGACTGACTGACTCACTCACTCACTCACTCACTCTCTCACTGAACTCTTGGATTGTTTCCTTTTATTAGCCCAGTCTGGAGAAGGGATCTTGGGAGGTATGGGATATTATCAAATGATCAACAGGTGTCCTCAAAATTCCACCTGCAGGCCAGTTTCCTCTCTGAAAGCCCACCTGGAGGTAAACCACAATGCAGATTCAAGCTAATGGCATAATAGTTACCTAGATTACTCTAGATCACTTTCTAAATCCTATCATGCCTAGGCTGGGGAATTCCCAGACTGATAAAGCTTTCCCTCTTTCTTCAGGTGTAGCACTTGGTTGGGATAGGATTAAAGGTGGAGCAACACAAAAATGGAGTGCCTGCCCTTATCCTTCTTCCCAGGTGGAGTAATTACTTCAGACAGCACCAAAGGAACACTTGTCCCAAGAAGAGCCAGAAATCCTAACTATTTACCTAACACAATGACTAACATTCATTGGGTTTTTACTATATACTAGGTACAGTTAAAAGAACACTCAATATATTAAATTTGAGTGCTTACAAAGTGATGAAGAAACTACTATTATGATCATTTTGAAAATATTAAAGACTGACAGATAATGTGAAAAACTTTTCTGAGGCCTCAGATTTATTATTTTGTGGTATCAGGATTTGAGTAATTGCCTATCTGATAAAAAAGCATTCAAATATTTTGTGCATATGTATGTTGAGCATTTAAAACTCATTCTGTGCCTGGCCAGATGATATATTTTAGATCCTCTGATCTAGCACAATATACGGAATATATCACACTCTGTAAATGTTTCTTGAATATGATCAATTTCTGTTAATATTTCATGCTTTTAACTTCTTTCCCCATTTTACTAGCCAACTAATACCCAAATGTGAGTACTCACCTTGGCAGTGATGGCAATATAGGTGACTAAAGATGCAAGCCCTGAGTCCACAAGATGTAATTGCTAATATTTACCAGCTCCATGGCCACATGTAATTAGTTCACTTCTTAGTCTCATTATCTTCAATTATAAAATTTGGCAATAAAAATAACTACCTCAAACGGTGTTTTATAGATTGAGTTAGCACTGTTTGCATCACATCAGTGACCAATAAATATAAATTATTCACTGGAACAGCTATATGTACTAATGAAATTTTTCTTTCATTTATAAAAACATAATGTTTCAATGACATCAATGTTGAAATATTATGTTGCTGACTGTCAAGTCAAAAAAACTAAAAATTCAAGCTATGCCAGTACATTGTAATATGTAATATGATTATGATAATTAAGGTAAAAGTATTATTGGTAACCATAGGCAAAGATCATTCAGAAATAAATGCTAGGAGTAACTCTTAGAGAAATTGCTATGTATATTTGTTGAAACACACAACACTCACACACAGATATACATGTACATATACACACACCAAAAAATGTCCAGGAATACTTTTTTAATATATAGGAATAATTGTTAATGTAATTGTTAACAGCTTACATGGGATGTAATTGACAATGAGCTGAACATATTTAAAGTTTATAATTTTATAAGATTTAGCAGAAGTACACATGTATGAAATCCAGCAATCAAAATAATGAATATGTGTACTATGTTCAAAAGTTTTCTTGAGCTCCTTTGTAACTTCTTCCTTTCTTATTCTTTTTTTAATTTTATATTTCATTGTATTATGGGGGTACAAATGTTTTGTTTACATGGATTACTTTTGTATTGCAAGAATCAAAGTTGAAAGTGTGTCCATCACCCAGATAGTGTGCATTGTATCCATTAGGTAGGATTTCACCCATCTCTCCTCCCCCCTCCAACGTGCACAATTTCTGTCGAGTTTTACTTCCATCTGTGCACATGAGTGCTGATCAGTTAGTTCCAATTTAATAGTGCATACATGTGGTGTTTGTTTTTCCATTCTTTAGATATTTCACTTAGGAGAATGGTCTCCAATTCCCTCCAGATTGTTACAAAAGATATTAATTCATTTTTTATGGCTGAGTAGTACTCCATGGTGTATATACATACACACACACACACACACACACACACACCACATTTTATTAATCTGCTCATGAATTGACGGGGACTTGGGTTAATTCCACATCTTTGCAATTGTCAATTGTGCTGCAATAAACATTCTAGTGTAAGAGTCTTTTTGATAACATGACTTTTTTTCCATTGAATAAATACCCAGTGGTGAGATTGGTGGATCAAATGGTAGGTCTATTTTTAGTTCTTTGAGCAATCTTCAAACTCTTATCCATAGAGGTTGTACTAGTTTGCGGTCCCACCAACAATGTAGAAGTGTTCCTACCTCTGTGCATCCACACCAGCACCTATTGTTAATTTTTTTGTCTGTAGAATCTGTAGTGATGTCTCCTCTTTCACTGCTGATTTTAATAATTTGTATATTTTTTATTCTCTTAAGGTTAGTGTGACTACAGAAGTATTCATTTTAGGGATCTTTTTAAAGAATCAGCTTCTGATGTCACTGATTTTTTTCTATTGAATTATATTTTATATCTCTTTGATTTTTGCTTTTATTTCATTTCATAAGTTTGGTGTGTTTTGTGTCTAAAATATCTTTTTTAAAGTTAGTTCTTAAGGTAAAAGTTTGGATAAATGATCTTTAGATCATTCTTTTTTAATTTAAGCTTTAAATGCTATCAATTTCCCTCCAAACATTTCTTTAGCTGGATCTCACAAATTCTAAAGTACTTTTTTAGTTTTGCTTCATATATATGTGTATATATGCATATATATAAAAGTTTTTTCTATATTTTTCTTTGTCTTCATTGATCCATTGATTTTTAGAAATGTATAATCTCATTTTACATGTTTGAGAATTTTCAGATATCTTTCTCTTACTGATTTTCAATTTAATTTCCTTATGGTAAAAACACATACTTTGTATGATTTCAGTACATTATACTAATTGAAAATATATTGAGATTCATTTATGGTCCAAATTATGTTCTGTCTTGATGACTGTTTTATAGGCACATGAAAGAAAAGTGGATTGCTGCTATGGTTGGGTGGAGAGTTATACAAACGGCAATTATATCATGTTAGTTGACAGTGTTAAGTTCATGTCCTTATTGATTTTCTGTCTTTTGCTCTATCAATTATTAAGAGACGAATGATATAAGGGTATTTGACTGATTTAAATTTTGTTAGTTCTTGCTTCATGTATGTTGAAGATTTTTTTGATGTAGATACACTTATAGATCTTATGTATCCTTTTAATGAGTTGATCCATTTTATCTTTATGAAATGGATTTTTTAATATTTCAAAGTCTACTTTGGCTGATATTAAGATCTATTTCTGATTTCTTTTGATTTTTCGTCACATGGCATGCATTTTTCATTCATTTTACTTTCAATCTATCCATGTCTATATATTTAATGTATGTTTCTTGTCAAAAGAATACAGTGAGACCTTGCTTATATAATCGCAACATTTTTTTGCTTATACAATCTCTACTTTCAAATATACTTTAAGCCCCTCTTTATTTAATTATTGATATATGTGGTTTTAAATCTATATCTTGATATCTTATATTTAAGCTATATGTTCTTTATCTCTTTCCTCATTTTCTTATCTTCTTTTGAATGAATTGAGCATTTTTATTCTATTTTATCTGGTCTTTAGTGATACTCTTTTGTTTATTTTTAAACTGTTGTTCTAGGCTTGCATTACACATCTTTAAATTATTATAGTCTACTGTATAATAATGTTATGCCATGTCACATATAATGCAATATCCTTACAACAGCATAATTTCATTCTCTCTTTCTCATTCTTTTTGCTATTGTCATGTATTTTACTTCTGCATATGTTAGAAATTTAATTATCTTTAAGAGATTTTAATATAAAGACAAGATCATTTTTGTGTAGCTAAATATTTACCATTTCCAAGGATCTTCCAAATCTGTGCTGTTTTAATGTACATTTCTATATGGTTTCATTTTTCTACTTAAAGTAACTTTTCAGTATTTGTTATAGGGCACATCTGATGGTAATGAAATCTTTTAGCTTTTATTTCTTAAAAATAGTCTTTATTTTGCCTTATTTTTCATTTTTCCATATATATTTGCAGGATACATATTTCTAGGATGAAAGTTTTCTTTTAGTGCTTTAATAATGATTTATTTCTAGTTTGTATTGTTTCTGAAAAGAAATCTAGTGCTGTACTTTTCTATATTCCTCTATATATAATGCATCTTTTTTCTCTACTTTCAATATTTTGTTTTCATCATTCCTTTTCACACATTTAATTATTACACAGGTCTGGTGTTGATAAAATCCCTCAGCTTTTACTTAGTTGGGAAAGTCTTTATTTTTCCTTTGTCTTTGAAGGATATTTACATAGGATATAATATTCTAGGGTTAAAGTTTTATTCCTTCAGCACTTTGAATATGTCATGTGACCCTGTCTGCTGCTGGACCTATTGGAGCCCCTCCATTGTCTACTTTCTTGTTTCCTTGAGGACCTTTTCTTTATCTGTTATCTTTTGGAGATTGATTATTAAGTGCCTTGAGGTAGCCTTGTTTGGGTTCAATCTGCTTGGTGTTCTATGACTTTCTTGTAACTGAATATTGGTATCTTTTTCTAGGTTTGGAAAGTTTTCTGTTATTATTTCTTTGAATAAACTTTCTACCCCAGTCTCTCTATCTCCTCTTTAAAGCCAATAACTCTTACATTTGCCCTTTGGAGGCTAGTCTCTAGAACTTGTAGGCATGTTTCATTTTTTTTTTTTTTCCTCTTCTGGTTGTGTATTTTCAAACAGCATGTCTTCAAGCTCACCAATTCATTTTTCTGCTTGATCAATTCTGCTTTTGAGATACTCTGATGCATTTTTTAGTTTGTCAGTTGAATTCTTCAGCTCTAGAATTTCTGCTTGATTTCCTATTATTTCAATCTCTTTGTTAAATTTCTCTGATAAGCTTTTGAATTACTTCTGTGTGTTGTCTTGAAGTTCATTGACCTTCTTCGAGACAGCTATTTTGAATTCTCTGTCTGAAAGGTCACATATCTCCATTACTCCAGGACTGATTACTGGTACCTTATTTGGTGCATTTGGTGAGGTCATGTGTTCCTGGATGTTCTTGATGCTTGTGGGTGGTCATCAATGTTTGCCCATTGAAGAGTTAGGTATTTATTTTAATCCTCACAGTCTGGGCTTCTTTGAAACCTGTCCTTTTTGAGAAGGATTCCCAGATGTTAAAAGAGAATTGAGCGTTGTCATCTATGTCTTTGCTGACTGCAGCCATATCAGCAATGTGGATGCCCCAATGCTGTGAGTCTTGTAGACATCCCTACCACCTTGGAGGGATGAATGACTAACTTCCATTCTCTTGAAATTCCCTGGGTTACCAGGCAAAATATCTCTTTTCCCTCTCTTTCTGTGCTAGGCTGCTGGAGTTGGAGAAGGAGTGATGTGAATGCTCCCTTGTGGCCACCAGTGCCAGCTTACACCTGAAACTAGCCAAGTCTCACCCAAAGTCATGACTTCTGTCTAGCTACCTCTGTTCTTTATTTAAAGCCCATGGTCTCTTTAGTCAGCAGGTGGTCAATCCTACTAGGACTGGGTCCTTCCCTTCAGGGCAGCGTGTTTCCTTCTGTCCCATGATGGGTCTAGAAATGTTGTGCAGGAACTAAGGCCTGGACTCAGGGGCTTTAGGAGTCTGCTTGGTACTTTACTTTACTATGGCTGAGCTGGTACTCAAGCTGCAAAGCAGAATCCTCTAAACTTTTTTCTTTCCTTTCCCCAAGTGAAAGAAGATTCTTCCTGAGCCACATTGCCTATTGTTAGTGGAGGTTTGACACAGGCACTGGCTTGGCTACCCCCACTGGTGTCTCACTACATCACACTGCATCCCAAGTCCACTAGCTGAAATCAGTACAGCTGCAGTAATTTCCCAAAGACTGCAGCCTTTGTAGCCTGACTGCCTTATGAATTTAGTCCAGGCCCTGGGCTACTATTTGTCAACAGGTGGTGGGTCTAGCCAGGACTTGAAACCTGGGCTTCAGGGTAGAGGATTTCCTTCTGACAGGGCTGGTCTAAATGCTCCCTCCATGGGCACCAGCAGAATTCTGCCCAGTGCTGTGTTCCCCTATGCCAGGGTGGCCCTGACTTTCAATGCTAAGTCTTCTAATCACTTCATTGTCCCTCCTCCAGGCACATAGATTCTCTCTCCATTCTGCATGCTGGAGTGGCACAAAGGATGTGGGAGGGGTTCTGTGGCAAGATTGTCTTTTTTGCCACCTTCAGTGCTTTTTTCCTTGATATAATTTTAAAACCAGGTAGTATGACCGCTCACCTAATTTTTGGTTCTTCTGAAGGTGCTTGCTTGCTTGAATGGTTGTTGAACTTCATGCTTGTGCAGAAGGACGATTGCTGGAGGTTTCTATTTGGTCGTCCTGCTCTGGTCCCTCCCTTTATTTGCAGTTTTAAACTCAACACTTCCAAGGATGAAATCATGTCTCCACTTCGTTCCACAAAGCTCACATACACCTCTTTACTATTTTCTAATTCTTCTAACATCACCATCTAGTCATTTACTAAACTATGAGAAATGGCCTCACCCTCTCTATCCCTCTTGCCATCTCATCATCACTTCCATATAAGGTGGTTATCAAGTCCTAAAGTGTCTTTTTTCTCTTCTCCTGTGTCACTACCACAGTTCACATCTCTTAACGTTTTCACACCTCCAGTCTCTTTTCCTCCAATTTACCCTCTTCATGATTATGCTAGATCATAAATCCACTTATGCTATGCTCTTCAAATATAGCCTTTAAAGGCTTGCCTTTTGTTATAATATTAATAAAAGCCCTTTAAGACTGTATCTGTGGTAATGTTGACCAGACTGTCATTTTAATTTCATTGTACAACACTTCTGTAAACATCCTTTATGTTCTAACCATATCTAAATATATCAGAAATTTTCTGTCATTCCAAGTACAATATATATATTCTACCATATTATGTCCTGACATTCTTTTTTCCCTCTACTGCATGAATTCTTTCTTATTTATTCTTAAACAATGAGTTAAAGTGTCAGTATCCTTCTAAGAGAAGGTACACATTTCACTAGCAAATAAAAAAAAATAGCTGCTACTTCTTAATTTATTCACTTAGAATCTATTAAAGTCTAAAAATCTCCCAAATGACAAGTTGAATTTCTTAGATTTAGTTATGTTTCCTACCAACCCATAGTATATTGAAGAGTGAGATGACTAGGAATTCAAATTCTGTGGTATGTCACAGGCCTGCACCTTACCATAAAATGGGATCTGAATATTTCTGTCTTGGTGCCCTTTAGTATCTATAAACAAAAGTTGCTGATACAGCAGCCATTTGTGGAGAAAGTTAATGACTTTGCTCTGGAGATGCACATTTAAGAGAAAGGATTTTAAACAGATTTGCAAGGGCAGCAGAGCACTGTAAGCTCCAGCATATGCCTGGAGAAGATTGAGGTTATGTAGCAGATTGCATTGGGGAATATTTGCATTTGGCTTAAAGACTTACCTTCAATAGGCTTAGAGAAATAGCAGAAAACATCCTACATGAAGAAGAGTCAGGCAATAAAAGGAAATATTGATTCACTTTCTGAGACCTGAGAATCCAAAGGGAATTAATGCTCCATCAAGAAAGTCAAGAAGGGGGGGTGGCAGGGGAAAGGGAGGGGTAAAAACCTACCTAACAGGTACAATGAACAATATTCAGGTCATGGGCACATTTATAACCCCACCTAAAGCATTATAAAGGTAACAATGTAACAAAACATTTATAACCCCTAATATTTTAAAATAAAATATTTTGAAATTTAAAAAAAAAGTCAAAAGGCCTGCTGAATAACACATAGCTTCAGAAGGACCAAATACACAACTAGGACACCCATGAAAAGGGAGACATAAGCCAACTAAAGGAAGAGCATAAGCTTGAACCAGAAAACTAAGGAGATATTTCTTCCAAGAGGAATTAAAATAAACAAGAAAAAGTTTTTTTTTCCTAGATAGCTGAGCTAGAAAGAAGATAATGATTTTCCGAGTTTTATGGGGATCACAAGAGGAGAAGAAGTAGAAAGATCAGAGCCCAACAAAATATTAGAGCCACAAGAAACATATCTAATTCAGTCAAACCACATCACTTTACAGATGAGAAAACTGAGGCCCAGAGAGCGGAGGAGCTTGCTCTAATTCACACTACAGTGTTTGACTCCAATAAGGATTTGTGCCCAGCCCTTTAATAACTAATCTGGGGTTTTATATTGGTATGTCATCATAAATTGAGGGCTTTAGAAAATAATGCACCATATTTCTGAAAGAATTTCTTTCATGACCACATGAGTCAAACTCTTTTAGTATGAATATCATTGTTATTTTGTTCTCCTGATATATTGCTATCTTGATGATTCGTACAAAATTTGAAAGATCATTCATAAAATTGTGTGGAGGCTAAAATAATTTGTGATCTTTCTTGGCCTTCCCTAATGGATTTAGCTATCTAAGAACACACCTTAGAGGTGAATTTGATGGTTAGTATTTATCCCATGAGTAGAGAGATGAAGAACTGGAAAGTCAGTATTGTGGGAAATCTTTTTTTCTTGTTTTATGTAAACAAAGATCTGTATGCTTCATAAAATAAGTTATATCTGCAAGTCCAGTGATTTATGGATTGTCATCATTTATTTTTTCTTTGCTCTGCTAAGTCTTTAGCAATGTGTTTTTCCTTCTATAATGTATCATTGTTTTCTCAGTCATGTTATGGATGATACAAAAGAGATTATGTCCATACCTCAGCATAGGCTTAAAAGAGAAGCTGCATCACTACTATATTATACAATGTATAAGGATATAAAATAAAAAAATAACTAAAATACAAATCTCTGTGATCTACAAGGGTTATTACATCACTAGTTAGATACATGAAGAGTACAAATTGGGCTGCAATAAACATACAAATGCAGGTGTCTTTTTTTTTTTTTTTTTTTTTTTTTTAATAAAATGACTTCTTTTCCTTTGTTTAAATTCCCAGTAGTGGGGTTGCTGGGTCAAATTATAGATCTGCTTTTAGTTCTCTGAAAAATCTCCATACTTTTTTCCATAGAGTTTGTACTAATTTATATTCCCACCAACAGTGTATAAGCATTTCCTTTTCATCGCATCTGCATCAATGTCTATTGTTTTTTTTTTTTTTTTTTCTTTTTACTTTTTAGTGATGGCCATTCTAGGGTAAGGTGATACCTCATTGTGGCTTTAATTTGCATTTCCCTGATATTAGTGATGTTAAGCATTTTTTCATACATTTCTTGACCATTTATATATCTTCTTTTGAAAACAATCTGTTCATGTCCTTTTGCTTACTCTTTAGTGGGATTGTTTTTTTCTTGCTGATTTGTCTGAATTCCTTATAGGTTCTGGCTATTAGTCCTTTGTCAAATGTACAGTTTGCAAATATTTTCTTTCACTATGTAGGTTCTCTGTTTACTCTGTTGATTATTTCTTTTGTTCTGCAGAAACTCTGACATTATTCCTGTCATTCATTATTTTCAAATTTCCTTAAGATGAATTCTAGCATTTCTCAGTCTATCTTCCATATCTCTTAGATATTCTTTTGTGTTTAAAAAAATCTTTCCATGCTCAAATTCTACTCACTGGATCATTTTCTCCTAAGTCAAGATATATAAGTATAATACAAATAAGGATCTCAAGAATTAGAGTTATAGATATCTTGGTAGGTTCAAGGGAAATAATCTAGTAATAAGGTACTATTTTTTGTCATTTCCCTAGAAGGCCACCTTCTTCATCTATACGTATAGTGTTAACACTTCCCTAAAGAATGTGAAAATAATTGCTTATTTCATCATAAAAGTTAGCAATAGAACATATATTGAGAGCTTACTATGTGCTAGTGCTTTAAGTGTTTAAAATTAATTAATTAATGCATTGAATCCTCACAACAATATTAGGAGTAGATCTCATTATCATCCTTCTTTTAAAGATGTAAAAATGAGATCCAGATTGGTTAAGTACCTTTCAAATATCATATATCCAGTGAATTATAGAGCTGTTATTTCTTATGCAGCAATAGACAACTAATATTGCAATGCAGACAGGAGATTGTATTTAAGCCGTGATGATGTTTTCTTTTACTGGAGCTTTAATTGCCCCCTAAGGGGGCAATTGTTATTGTTATTTTGGCTTATTATTGTTGCATCACTATTAACAGTGTTAATAATAATAAGGCACTAAAAAGCACTATAACAGAGCTTAAAAATGCCAAGTCTCTATTCGTTTTCACACAGCAATGTTATTTAATGCAAAAATTCCTGTTAGAAAAGCAGTTAAAAAGAAAGCAAATATAAATAAATACACTGTATAGCACAAAACTTTTGAATTCAGGTTAATTTTAGTTGAAGCTACCTCAGAGGTGGAAAAATAATAATGTCTATTTTGAAAGTGCTAGATTACACAAAGTGTGCCCCAAATTCTTATACAAATGAGAATGCCCACAGAGAACTAAAACCCATATCATATACAGAAAGGATCATCTGCCAGAATTAGCAAACTGATGACATGAATAAGCATTTCTTCGTGAGGATGAATATGAGGGAAGGAGCACATTACCTTCAGCAATGAATATATTCAAATGTCTTGTTTCTGAAGATACTGCCACTTAATGGGCATAATCATTGCACACAACATATTGCCTCAACTCAGAAATGTATATGCAACACACAATTCTGAGCTCTTAGCAGTTGTAAAGAATCTTCACCAACTACAACTGGTCATCTCCTTTCTAGTACTCCCAGATGCGTTAGTGTTGGGGTTAGATGTGTGAATGCAGGCATATATTATCACCATTTTCCCTAATGCATTATACGTGTATAAGCTTGTGTTACAGCCATTTCCATTAACCTTATATCTCACTCTTAACCCAAAGAATGGCAGCTTACAAACAAACCTCCCAATGTATGGATAATTCCACACAAATAATTGTACTGTTTAATTAAACTAAACTGTCATCAACAGAGGTCAGCTTTCAACAACCAAGTATCAGGAGCTTTATCTGTTGGAAATTAACTATAAGATTGGCTTGACTTTTAAAGACTGTATGTGAGTTTCTCATTAGCCTTATTATCATTTTTGAATCATAAATATGTAAATGATGAGTTTCACACAGGAGATTTAATTCTGCACTCTTATTTCTGATTAGCTGGAAATACACTCTGGCTCTGTCAGATAATTGGTAACATTGCACACCAATAAGGCATTTCCCTACGCTTCATCAGAAGCAGTTGAAATTAAAGAAGGCAAGGCTGTTACGTTTTTGACAGTTTTGTAACACCAAGTTGTTAAAGTTTTAACTCAGCCATTAATATAGTCCATGAATTATTAATATAATTTTTATGTCAAGGTTCTTTTCTAAAGTTGAGATCTAAGACTGAAGTAAAATGCTCTGGGAAAGCATTTCATTTTATGCTTATTTTTAAAAATTCTATACTAAACAATAAACATCAATGTAATTTGAGTACAGGTTAAAAAAAAATTAACCAGTTACTGTGAACCATGTATGTACTCCCTATCTCACAGTGCCAAAATATTTGTAAACCTTTAGATGTTTAGAAATAGATGAACTTTTATATTTTAATGTATGATGTTTGTTTTGAATATATGAAATTTAGTTTAGCTGTTTCTATTAACAATTTATATTGTTGCATATAAGGAAAATCCTTTATTAATTATTCTCAAGTTGCCCTGTCATCCTACAAATGAGAAGCATTCAGTTTGCTTCAACCTGGAGAAGTCTAAGCAGTTTTCATTCATAGATTCCAGTTTTACCTGAAAAGGTGATGCTTATACCCCCCAAAATATAATAAACTCCTATGGCTAAGAAGTAATTCTCTTTATCGGTGCTCTGTCTTCCCTGCTAGTACACAAAAAAGGTATGCATTAAATCTCTGTTAACTAAATAAATATGTTGCCACTTGAAGAAAAGTAATATTTGTAAGTACCCTAGTCACAAACTATAGTGGAAATTTTTGGTTTTGCACTTCTTTATGTTGGCTTTTAAAAAATAATTATACTTCTTTAATAAGAATATCTTATGTCTAATAATTGGCCATATGTAAATCTACCAGATACATTAGTCAAAAGACTGCAATATTTGGTTGGCTATTACTTTATTATTTCTATTTCTAAACTGAAGATTTTTGCTACATATGATCATAAGAACTTTCAAAATAATTGAATTTTCTCCAAAGTTTTCCTGTGGGATAAATCCTTTATTATCACCTTCACCTTATAATGAGAACAATCAAAGTGTAGACTGATTAGGTAAAAATTTTTAGCAGGTAAACTAGAAAGGCCTCCCAAGTGCTCTCCTTCCAGTAAGCAGCATTTATGTTACTGCTGACATTGCATTCATTCAACATCATTTTTCCTAACTGCTTTTCTTGATTTTTACCACTTTCTTTCAGAGTTGATCACTACACAGCATCTCTATATAGGAGGATCAATGTCCTATATCAAGCCCAAAACAAAGAGTATTTCAACGTCAGCTAAAATACAGTTTTAAAGTCAATGTATATTTACTTAAAGTGGGTTCATTTTTTTCCAATAAAATTCATAATATTTATTTTTAAAAAGAAAGACATGTTTACAGTTGAATGAACATGTGTGGTATTGGTAAAATAATGCACATCTGTTTTTATAGACCTTCATTATAGACTTTATCTAAGTCTAATTTATTCACAGCTGATTTCTTAGCATAAGTAAATTTTCTCTTAAAAGAAGTGAGCTATTACATAGAATAGGATTTGTGTGAAATTTAATTCCAATTGTCAGCACGTACAATTGAATACAGTACATTGTCCTTAATCAATCCTGTGGCTTGTGTGCTTCTACACATTTGTTTGATTTTACAGTAAGTTATTAAACAGAACAAAAAGAGTAGAAAATGTGCTGAATATTACAAAATTGAAAGATGGCTAAATGCACAGAATGCTATATCCAAGACATTTAAATCAATCATATAAGGACTATATAGAAGGCAAGACATCAAACCAAATAGTAAAATTTCCACTGAGATAGGAGTGTGGCTGTTAGATGTGAAGGAATAGTTTTATGATTATAAAAATATGATACTAGCTATTCTTGCTAATTAGAAATGAGTGCTCATTGCTGATACGAGAACTGAGCTCAGGTGCACTTATCTTCACACATGGACCAGTCATATAAACATAGAGTAAAATGAGAAATGAGCCATCAATTCCCAACTTAATTATCAGCCATCATGAGCTGAACAGTAAGGCAGTATAACACCATGAATAACTATATGGACTATGGGCCCAAATAGACCTAAATTGAAATTCTGGCTTCATCATTACTTGGGAACAATATCCCTGAGCTTGGGTTTCCTCATTAATTAAACAGGGAAATAAGAGTTATCTCACATATTGTTAATAGGGTTAAATTAGATGATGTAAGGTTTATTACATAATAAGCACACCCACTGAATATCATCTGGCATTTTTCTTTAATCTTCTTTTCCTGATCATGTAGTTATAAAAATTTATAGACAAAATCTCTCTTTCATACATACACACATGCATATATACCTATATACATGTATATACATACATATATACATATACATATTGAAATTAGCCTAAAATCTTACCCTTCAAAGAAAAGCAATATTGACAGTTTTGTGTATCATCTTTTACATTTATTTTTACACACTGACTAGTATAGACAACTTATTTTTAGAGGGTACTGCTCTAGAAGACCTTAAGAAATTATCAACATTGGGGTTTGAAGGGGCCCAAAAATAGCACTACTCTTACCGTAATAAGGAAGGGCAACAAGGAGCAAAATTTGACTTCCTAATAAGAAATCCCATCATTAGACAGATATGCCTATCCAGCAGCAGGCAGCACTGAATCACCACAGACCTTCCCATGTAGTGGCCTTTTCCTGACAAGCTTATAGCCAGGAAGAGCAGAGCCAAATGTCTCTTGCTGTCCTCCTGGCTTCTAAATGAAAGGGGGCAGATAGGTTGTGTGATACATGCCTCATATATTTTCCTCACTTTCCAATTTGGTAACTAACTCACCATCTACAGGTAGGAGTAAGAGCAAGGGCAGGGCAAGAGCCTAAGAGTGTTTTATTACTGGATGGCAATCAATGTAAAAACACAGTTCAACGAAAGTGTGACCCCCACTTTAAAACAAAGAATCAGCCGTTCTGTCATAGTGAGGTCACTTAAAAAAGGCTGAAGGAGTCTAAGCATTGGCTTCTCTTTCATTTTACAATTCAACCTAAGTTTTTATTATATTATTATGTTAAATAAAAGGAAAATATAAAAGAGTATAAATAAAAAATAAAACTCAATTAAGTGACTACAACATACACATATTTTTGTATACATCTTTTTCCAGTGGTTTTTAAAATATGGCTATAATTAGATAGATAGAAAGAGAAAATATGCAATTGGTATGTGGCCTTCCTTTACCTCAAGACACATGAGGATTTGTTCTTTGGTTGAATTCTCCTTACAACCGCAATTCAAAGAACATATTAAAGTATAGCAAGACCCTAGAAAAAATGAAAATGTGGCCAAGGTACCATGTACAGGATCAAGCACCAAAAAATTGTTGCCCATATTGTTTATTGAGTAATGATATTTATGAAATGTTGTTATACTGGAGAATGGAAGTTAGTCATTTATCCCTCAAAAAGCTAAGTAACCATAAAGTGTGCTATGGTTTGGATGTGGTTTGACCCCGCCAAAACTCGTGTTGAAGTGTCATTGCCAATGTGGCAGTATTAAGAGGTGGGACCCAATAGGAGGCATTTGGATCATAGAGGCTCTGCCCTCATGGGCAACTTGGTACCATTCTCACAGTACTGAGTGAATTCTTGCTTTTGTGAGACTGGATTAGTTCTTGCAGAAATGTATTAATTCCTGCCATAATGGATTATCATAAAGTGGGGCTCCTCCTCATATTTGTTTCCTCTTTACACATATTTGCATCCCCTTTGTCCTTCTGCCATGTTATGATACAGCTTGAAAATCTTAACGGGAAACCAGCACCATGTTCTTGAACTTCCCAGCCTTAAAAACCATGAGCTAAACAAACCTCTTTTCTCTATAAATTACCCAGCCTCAGGTATTCTGTTATAGCAACACAACTTGTACTAAGACAAGACAGAAAAGCTGAAGGTACCCCAGAGATCCCTAAACTGAGTGGTTTATACCCAACCAGTCTTGAACCCCGTGACTTTGCAGTATCAAGTGCAAAGTGGCTGTAACATTCAGAAGTCACACCGAGTATTTGGATCTCACCTCCATTATGGAATTATCCTTTGTTTTGGTTCCTTATTGCTGTGTAACAAAACTCAGTGGTTTAAATCAGCACCACTTTGGTTTTGATTTCTGGACAAGGCAAAAAAGAAACAAATCTCTACTCCATGTGACATCAGCTGGGCTGACTCAAATGGGCTGATGCTGATTGCCCTGGAAGCTCAGTTAGGCTTGTCACCTTGGTACCTAGATTCATCACATGGATCTATCCCTGTGGTTTCTTAGCAATTCTGGGGCCCAAGAAGGAAAAAGGATAAACTTTCAGGCCTTCATAGAGCTTGGACTCAAAAGCCCCAGAACATCACTAAGCAGTTAAAGGTCCAGCACAGATTCAAGGGGAAGGAACATAAGATCCACCTCTTGATTGGAGAAGCGGTATGTATATACCTACAAGGAGGAGAATAATTTTTTCCACTTGGGTGGAAGAGAATCTTTGGCTTCTAGGCACACAGGGTTTATTGTGTTACTTGGTTTATAGCCTTTCTTTCTTTTATAAATTTTATTTTATTGTGGTAAGAACACTTAACATGAGATTTACCCTCTTAACAAAATTTTAAGTGTACAATATATTGACTATTAGTACAAAGTTGTACAGCAGATCTCTAGAGCTTACCTATCTTTCTTAACTGAGATGTAATGTTTGTTGATTAGTAACCTCCCATTCCCTGTTTCTCCAGCCCCTGACAACTACCATTCCAGTCTTTAATTCTATGAATTTGGCTATTTTAGATAAATCATAGTGATGGAATCACACAGTATGTGTCTGTCTGATTAACTTGTTTTCACTTAACATAAAATATTCCAGGTTCATCTGTCATTGCATAATGTATAATTTACTTCCTTTTAAGGCCAATATCTCATTATATGTATATACCACATTTTCTTTTTTCATCTATATATGGACATTTATGTTCTTTCTACATATGGGCTACCGTAAATAGTGCTGCAGTGAACATAGAAGTGATAATATCTGTTTTATATCCTGCTTTCAATTCCTTTGGATATATACTCAGATGTAGGATTACTGGATCATATGATAGTTCTATTTTTAATTTTTTGAGGAACCCTTATCATATTTTGCATAGCAGCTATACCATTTTGCATTCCCACCAGCAGTGTGTAAGGGTTCCAATTACTCCATATCCTCACCATTACTATCATTTGTATTTTGTTTTTGTTTTCTGACAATTGCCATCCTGACAGGTATGAGGTGGTATCTCATTGTGGTTTTGATTTGCATTTCCCTATCATTAGTGATGTCGAGTATCTTTTCATATTTCTATTAACCATTTGTATATTGTCTTTGGAGAAATGTCTATTTAAGTCCTTGACCCATTTTTTAACTTGGTTATTAGTTTGTTATTACTGCGTTTTAGGAGTTCCATATATATATATAAATATAAATATATATAAATACATATACATATGTATTTAACCCCATATTAGATAAATGGTTTGCAAATATTTTCTCTCATTCCATAGATTGTCTTTTCACCCTGTTGATTGTTTCCTTTGCTGTGAAGCAGCTTACACAATGTAAACTTGGTGTTGGGAGAACCGATCTTGCCTCATGAGTTTGGCTGCCAATATAAAACAAGGACCATCTGTGTTGGCTAAATAGAGTGAGTGTTGCAATAGATGTTTGCTTTTAATACATTGATGTTATCATGCATATGTTGTTGTGTATGCTTTTTATTTACTTAATATTATATTTTGAACAATCTTTTATGTCATCAGTGTTTTCAAGCCATGATGTTTATGTGATAAATAGCAGTACTTTAGACGAATTATTATAATTTCTTGACCATTGTTACTATTTGATATTTTGTAAGCTTTTAGTTTTTTAAATAAAGCAGTCTTTATTGATGATAATGTTATATAAATCTTGGTGCATACTTGGGTTATATTTTTAAGCTAAGTGCCTAGATATAGAATGTCTGGGTATTTGTAAGTTAGTTTAACAAAATGTCTTTTAGAAAGGTTTTCCATTTCATTATTTTTTTCCAACCAATTTTGATTTATAACTTAAAAATTCTTGTCAATACCTACTAATCCTATCTCATTTGTTTTTTTTTTTTTTTTTTTGAGACAGAGTCTCACTCTATTGCCCGGGCTAGAGTGAGTGCCGTGGCGTCAGTCTAGCTCACAGCAACCTCAAACTCCTGGGTTTAAGTGATCCTACTGCCTCAGCCTCCCGAGTAGCTGGGACTACAGGCATGTGCCACCATGCCCGGCTAATTTTTTGTATATATATATTTTAGTTGTCCATATATAATTTCTTTCTATTTTTAGTAGAGACGGGGTCTCGCTCTTGCTCAGGCTGGTCTCGAACTCCTGACCTCGAGCGATCCACCCGCCTCGGCCTCCCAGAGTGCTAGGATTACAGGCGTGAGCCACCGCGCCCGGCCTCTCATTTGTTTTGTTTTGTGTTTTTCCTGCTACTTTGAATAGTGTATTGCTTACTAAGCACATGTATTCTTTCTAAATATATCTTATCTTTTTCAAATGTGATAAGTCTGTCTTTTTTTTTTCCATTTTACTCTAGAAGATAACCTTCTAATTTTTAAAATTTAGCGATGTATACAATATAAGTATTCAATACAAGCATCTTGCATATCATGGTCCCTCCTGGACTGTCCTTTCTCTTTCTTAGTTTTTAAATAAACATCTCCTTCTGTAAAACTCAGATCAAGTATCTTCTTCCCTGGGCTGCCTTCCTTGACTTCCCTAAGTAAGACAGTAAACGTCTTTCTCCATGTCTCCATCATTTTTTATACATACTATTGCAGATGTTTCTTAACATTATTATACTATTCCCTCCTATTTTCAAACTAAGACTTTTTATTAAATTCAACAAAATGTAAGTGCCTACTGTATGACAAGCAGTTTGCCAAGTACACAAGATGCAAAGGTGAGAATCTATTGTCCTTTATTAATAGACAAAACAGACACCACATGTTTTACTTGTATCTTTCCCAGCACCCTCCTTGAATACAGTAATAGCAATTGTAAAATGTTCCTCAATATTGAATTAATGAATTACAAGGGGGGAAAAAAAAAACTATTCTCAAATCATTTTCAGAGAGATGGCTGAGAAAATGTCCTTTTCTAAAAGGATTAAAAAAAAATAGATCTGCATCATCATAAACAAGACTAAGTGAAGATTTGCTTTCATCTTCCATTATTTTCATTTAAAAATCACAAAACACCAGGGGACCTTTCTTTCTATGTTGCTGGTTAGATGTTTCTATTCCCTGCTGCTATTAGTCCCAAGGATAAAAATGTGAAGTTTCTATAAATGACTTTGTCAATTTTATTTAGAAATCTAAAGTTTCAAACTGACACCAAGTCAGGCAATTCTAAATTTTATTGAACTTCACCCCTCATATGTATACCTTCAGGGGAATTTTCTTGCACAAAGAAGAGAGAAAGCAGTAGTTGAGAATTGTTTTTTAAAGCACAAAATGATTTCCCTTGTTGCTGGTGTCACCTATGAAATGACAACAATTTTAAAATAGATATTTGAGACTTTCCATTTTGTTTTTGTTAAATCAGTCCTCAGAAGAGATAGCTTTTCAATCTGTTAGATAAAATAATTTTTCTTTATTATCATACTTACCAGGTTTTATTTATGAATATCTACACAACCTGCCAGAATACAGTACGCTAAAGCACCTGAGATAATTAACATATTAAGTGTGAATATATAGAGTATGGTAGTAAACGGTAGTAAACAAATGAAGCAATATTTTTGTCTGGGTTAAATAAATTTCATATCCAATATTGTAAGCAAGAATAATATGACCAAAGTTTGACAAAGCAATATAGAACAAGTGGTGGGAACTGGAAGCAATCAAGAAAGACTAAGGGTCTTTAAAAGTCAAAAGGGGGGAACAGGGGATGGGTATATACATACATAATGAGTGTGATGTGCACTGTCTGGGGGATGAACACGCTTGAAGCTCTGACTTGAGGGGGGAGCAAGAGCAATATACATAACCTAAACATTTGTACCCCCAAAATATGATGAAATAAAAAAAAATAAAATGTTATAAAAAAAGTCAAATTGAAATCATAATAGAAATATGAGGAAGTTATAGGGTTTTTGAAATAGTAGCACCTGTTGGAGTTATATCAAAGTTATTAGAGATTCAAATCAAGTAGCAAAAACAAGCTAAATGACAGAGGAGAAACTTCAAATTACCTTCTGAATAATTTTAATGTGTTCGTATCTATTTACAATATTTACTATTTGAGTCTTCTGGGATATTAGATTTATTTTGAGAGAAAGGCAAAACAAGTAATTTTATGATGTCTTATAGTAATATTTCATTGCTTACAGCTACGGTTATTCAACCTGTAAGTTTATTCCAGCCCTGCTCTCACTTTCATTGGAATAGATTTAATAGCTCCTTCCCAGGATTTTGGCACTGCACAACCAGATTCTTTTGCTTTAGAGGACCTTGTCCTCCAGATCTATAACTAAACTATGACAACGTTCCTGAGACACCAACTTCATTTTATGCTCCAATTTGGGTAACTGGGTCTCTGTCTTCTTTCCTCTGCCTTTAGTTCCTATTTTTATCATCTAAGCAATTCCCTAATGCCATCAGGACTGTACCTCTGCTATGGTCACAATAGTCTCCTAACCCAGGGAAGGAACAGGGCCTGTGGATCCCAGCTGAATACTCAAGCACTGATATTTGCTGACAGCCCAAACTTTGCTTATGTTTATATTACCGTTGCCATGTTGCACTGGTTTGTTTTGTCCACTCATTGAATTATTTTTGCTGGAATGATTTTTTTATTATGCCATTAGCCTACATGGAAGAACATTATAAGAATCAGCCAGCTCTGTGAAATCCATTTTTGTATGCATTATAAGGCTGCTCTTGAGTGTATTTCCCATCACCTTGAGCAGTGAGTTCTTTGTGAGAATCCAGAGGAAGACTTTCTCTTTTGAACCTGGATACAGGAATCATTATACTTTAACTAAAATGCATTATTTTTTATTTATTGGCCTGCTTGTTTTTATTTTTCAAACACTCTGAATTATGTAACTATTTTCCACCTTTTGATAACTGTTAGAAAAATTCAGCATCCACCTCTACCAATTATGCAGGACCTCACAGCCAATGTTTGTTTGCAGTAATTTCATCCCTGACTTTCCCTACAAAGTTCATCTCTACAAAGTCCAGAAAGGCTCAACTAATTACTTTTAGTTTGCTTTTATCTTGTTGGATTGAGTGTATTTTTATAAGCTGTTTATAGTTTTGGAGAGGATAAAGATTGGGTAAAATGAATAGGTACTACAAAAACAGTTTCCTGTTCCGGCTTGCAATCACGTAATGCCAGTTATGTCATGGCAGAGGTTCCCCACTTCTAAGATTATGACTGTTCCACACCATCCGGACAGTGTACTCTGACTGCCAATTTTCAGACGCTACACATATGTCTGGCATCCCCAGTATCTGCCCTAGGATCTGGGGGAGACTAGTGCCAGGGTCTAAGTCTTTTCAGTCTGCTCTATATTTCTGAAGGTGACTTATAAAAACCAAGAACTTTCATCCCTGGGCCTTCCCATATAATCAGCTTCAAAAGCATACTTTTGACCTTTAACAGTTTCATTTTTGAAGTTCTTCTAAGAAGGAAATTCTACTACCTCCTTCAGTAATCCATTTTGACTACAAATTATTCCTTATTGGGGAAATTCTATTTGTCTCCAACCAAAGTCGTATTGCTTTACATTAAGGTTATTAAGATTCAAGCGTGGAAGAGAAAAACCTATTCATTCTCTTCTTATTTTCTTGAAGATGATTATTAACCATCATCTTGGGACCAAATATTTTAAAAATATTAAACTAAAGAATTCTTTAAGTTTTAAATAAGTCACCAAGAATCCATCAGACAATGTATATGGAGGAAGTACATATAAGGTTAACTAGTTTTATTATTATTGGCTGTTGGTTATTTTGCATACACTCATACATATGTAATCCTCAAAAATAGCCTTGTAAGATAAAAGCTGTTATTATTCCTCTAGCGCAGATGTGGAAACTGAGGTGCAGAGAGATTTTTTAGAACTCTTCCAATGGTCACAAGCTTTCTCTAGTAATGGAACCAGAATCTAAACCTGGGGCATCTGACAAAACAGCTGTGGAAGCTTCGCTGCCTCTAAAGCCGAAGGCCTATGCAAATGGCCAAATGTCCCCAATCTTTGCAGAAGTCTCTTTTTATGTCTATTTACCATCTTCTAAGTAATCAGGATTTTACTCAAACAACTATATCTAATACAACACTGCATATTTTATATGAAATCTGCATATTTTGATTTAATGAGTGCTATTATAATCACACAATTTTCTATTGTTTTCAGTGAAAAGGGCCAGTATGTTAGCTTTAGACTTGTGTGAGCTTGCCTAGACTCAGCTCTTCATAATTATGATTTTGTTTCTATGGAAAGAGGGAAAAATAAAAACAATTTCCACTTTCTATATATCTGAACTTAGGACTACCAGTAAAACAACAATATTCATAATTCATAAAATAAATCTAACTCCATTTTATATACAAATATTCACAACTATTATTTACAACTATTAGCTCTCATTATACCAATTATGCTGATAGAGTGATATCATCATAGTAACTATCATATCACAACTGTCATTTTCAATAGTCATTTCTCCAGCACTACAAAATCATGGAGCTAAGCCTTTGTAATACATTATCTTATTTGTTGCATCCAAGAACTCTATGACCTAGCTAAAATTATTAGCCCAATTTTACAAGGGAAAAAAATTAAGGATCAGAAAAGTTAAGTAACTGGCATAAGTTTAACGCTGAGGCAGGATTAAAACGTTTTTCTCCCAAGTATGTCAGACAAAAAAGGGTATGGTTTTATTATAGTGCCCTGTAACACAGATCCTGGGTCCAAGTGCAATGATTTCCAAAGATGCCACCCTTGTCAGACCCTCACTGCATGATTGCCACTTTACATCAAAGTTTATTAAAACATTTTTCAATCTCTCATTGAACCAATTTTGCCAAACCAAAAAGAAGGATGATGAAACACGGCCTGTTGGCCACCAGGGGGTGCAAGTTCCAGTGTCATCCTAAATCATGTCCTCAACACTGCAGGCCTTTGCTTGTGGTATATGAAAAAAGGGACTCTCTTAGAAAAAGCACAGAGTAAACCTAAGGGGTTTTGTCAATGAAAGGTCAACATCTCTTTGAATGACACCTAGTGGTAAATGTCTGTCTTTGAGTTAAGAAACTTGATTGAGGACAGAACGTGATAAGAAGAAATCGAAGCAATAGGATCTCTACTTTCTAGGCACTATTTTCAGCATTGTGGAAATTTTAAAGTGTCTGGCAGACGAGTTAGCCACAAGACTTTTAGGTATTGATTCCTGGGAGACAGTTTCTCTTGATAGACAGCCTGCATTTTAATGATGACCACTTCTAAAGGTGGTCTTGCCTGTCTTCATGTCAACTCATGCAAATTGCTCAGAGTGGGGTAGATATGCTCAGCAAGGCAGGCTGTGGATTTAACTGTGTATCTTTATTTCTGGAAGCACTGTTTGTATATCTAAAATTTATTTGAAAGCTTGTTTCCTTGCAGGTATAATGCACCTATTGTCCTATACCTGGGTCAGTTTTGTTTGAATCTTTCCGTTGTCATGCAGATTGTCAGCATGGTCCACAATTATGAAAAGTCCCTGATTGTAAAACAAAATAATAAAGAGAAAAATCAGTAGGAGAGTGCCTGGGGTGAATTTATAATGCATTTAAAGTGTGAAGCTGTCCATTTAACCCTTAACAATATTCATTTTCTTCACAGTGTGCAAACCTTGTCAGTAGTTTGAAAAGCTATGAATTTAAATAACCTTAAGCAGCCTGAGAAATGAATAATTTGATAGGTATATCTGGCAGATGGTTGAAATGTCGAAGTTTTTTTTTTTTTTTTTTTTCTTTTTCCCTGAGAATATGCTCAGGGTTTCTGCCAAACTTAGGTTGTAAGAAAGACAAAAATCAAACAATAAATACTTCATACTTTCAAACTATCAGCACTAAGGTAGCATTTAAAAACAGTTGCCAGTCCCCGTTAGTGGAATGACCTCAAAACCAGATTTATTTTTTGTTTTCTTCAAGATAAATTTTTTTGGAGTGTAAGAATAAATATTTAATCTAAGATTAAAATCAATGACTTGCTGGTGCCTTTTCACGTTGTCTTCATGGTTTTGTAAAGCTTAATGCTTATTTTAGTGTTAATGTGGGTACTGACAACTGGACTAACATACTTTGATTGACATTTCATTGAAGGGACTCTAGTGAGAAACAGAACATATCTTCTTTCCTCTGGCTGTTGTTGATATATGTAGACATGCACCTTATCTTGTGCAAATACCTGGAAAAAAAGAGCTGAAAAGAATATTGTAGACCAAGTCAACATACACCTTTAACAGGATCTATTTATTACAAACCACTGTCTTTATCAGAGGTATGTTCTGGATGTAGAATACATATCCCAATAGCACCTCCTGTTGTAAAAGAGAATCCTGATATAAGAATACCTAGGAATGATCTGATTCATATTCAGAACAAAGGAATATATGCCCAAGGCTCCAAAAACAATAAACTAAACAAAAATTGCAACATGGTAGCATTCTTTGGAAAGTGTCAAGGCAGAAAAAGACACTTTTGAGTAAAAATCAAGATAATAATATAATAATATAAAAGGCCATTAACTTTATTAGCCCAAAGTTATGTTGGTCTTCAGAGGGTATGTGTAAATCAGAAATGTTTGAGGAAATTTTAGACTATTACAGAGTAAATTAATTATTGCTAAAGTACTATGAAATAGAGTTGCAGGCTATCAGAGGACATAATAGTCTTTCCTGAAGTTATTAAATGACGAAATCAGAAACTGCTTTTTAGAAAGGTAGACTTTAGCTGAGATCTGAAGAATTAATTAGTTTAAAAAATTTTGAGAGTAGGGTTTGGCAAAAGGAACAGCATATTCAGAGGCATGAGGATATTCTGAAGGAGGAAAGGCACGTTTGGGGAACTTAAGAGCTGTGAGCTAGACTGTGTATAATAAAGGAGGAAAAAATCAAGAGTTCATCTTTGTGCAGTAGACAGAGATCACATGCAGATCCATATAAGGATAGGTTAAGGATTTTTTTTCTTATTCTTGGAGATGTGTATTATGCAAAGAACTACCATGTTTCAAATTACGTAGCTTGGTCTCAATTTACTTGCTTCATCTTCCACTATTTTACTTCTTGAATCTTCGGTATAGCCAAATTGATCTACCCACTAACTCTTAAATATATTATTTGGTCTCCCATCATATTTCCATTGCTGCTATCATTTTCCTTGCCTAAAATTATCAGCACATCTGGCCCACAGCCTCTCTTTGGAAATATAATCAGGCTTACTAGGCTGAGTGTTTGTAAGTCCTTAGCACACGTATCGTTTCACATACTATGGTTACACCACTTTGAATAACTATGATAGCACATATATGCTGAAATATACCCTGGAGAGTAAATCTTTGTAAACAGGGAAATTTCTCCAGTTCTCATCAAGAGAGATCCTGAGAAAGACTCAGCAAAAGAGAAAGGCCAGGGAATGAACCAATTAGAATGCCTGAGTACATGGGCCTTCCTTACATCTAAAATTCTTAACAATAAAGATAGGTATTAAAATTAATAAATACTTAGTGCTAAAAGCAGAGAATACCATCTGAGGGATAGAATGTTAGAAATTCCTACAAGATGGGAACATGTGTACCAGATATATAGAAGTGACTAAATCCAAAAACATACATACAAGAGTAATTCTGCAGAGGTGGGAATGTTTCCATGATATTCTAAACCCAGAAGGAATGGATAAATGGCATAAAAAGAAGCTCTGGGAAATGTTCAGGTTGACAGTTTCAGAAATAGCACTTGGAGCAGGTTAGAAATTTGGCCTCTCAACGAGTGGGTAGCAGAAGCATTTACCTGTAAGTATGGATAACTGTACCTAAGAAATAGGGCAGCGCCCTGGGTAAATAGCTTTCTGAAAGAATTAATAATGTATGTACTTGAGCAAAATAAAAACCAATTTCATATAAACTCCTCAGCATCAGCTATATCACATTAATTACTGCCCACTCATCAATCACAAGTTACTCAATGAACTAATTTAAGAATGAGTGTCAAATGCTACATATAGTATAGATAGCAGTATATATCATTTTTGTTGGAGCCAACATACTCCTGTAAGATCTTCGATTTTACAGCATGGGTAGTATTCTACCAAGGATCAAATATTCATGTGTTTCTGACGAGAACAATCACAGACCACCTTTTATACTTTTTCATATTATTGATCTAATTTACATATGTAAAACATTATAAATAAGTGCAGATTATATATCATTTTCAAGTACACATGAAATATTTCCAAATATTTACAATATGTGAAGTCAAAAATTCCAGTGAAAAATACCAATGAATTGTAATTATACAGAATATGTTCTCTGACCAAAATGCATTGTTAAATCAATGTAAATAGATAACCATCAAAATACCCATGTCAGAAGTAGTTAACTATATACCTACATAATCTAGGGTCATATTAGCAATTAAAATGAAAATTAGAAAATATTTTTAACTAAATGATAATAAACTGCATATAAAAAGTATACAAAAAAATTATCTGTCTCTGTTTATAGAGCAGCAGTTGGTACTGCAACCTCAATTTTCTGATTTAAGAAGAGTTGTTGATTTTCAGTTTGTTCAGTTTTTTTCTTGTGAGGATGGGAGTGTAGACTTTTAAGCTTTTCACATGTTGGGCCCCAAACCAGAAATCTATTGGCTTTTCAGAATATAAATATCAATAGTATTATAAAAACATTTCTAGAAAACATAAAAGCTACAAATCGCTCAACTAATTTTATGAGGACAGCATATCCTCATATACTTAAACCTGACAAAGACATTGGAAAAAATTGCAGACCAAAAACACAATTTATATATACGTACACATTAAAAGAGCAGAAAAAAATTCAGCAGCATACAAAAATGCTAACATAGCACAACTAAGTTGGATTCAATACCAAAATTGTAGGATGTTTTAAGATGTAAAAATAAATTTGATTTGGCACATTTACTGAACAGTGAAGGAAATATCACATGGGCACTGCAGTAGATGCAGGAAAACATTGATAAAATTCAGTGTCTTTTTATGAAAAAAAAGTGCATGCAAAATTAAGAATAGAAAGAAATTTCCTTATTATGGGTTAAAAAATCTATAAAAATTCTATTGCATGTATTATTAAATCTATCAATGACATATGTCAAAGCATCTATAGCATATATTAGTATTATACTTAATTGGAAAATATTGAATGCTTTCTCTTTCAGATAGAAAACAAAACAAGCTGCTCAGGACCACAATTTATTTTCAAGACTCAAGTGAAGGTCATAGCAATGCAGTGAGACAAAAACAAACATGCAAGCAAATAAGGAAGTGAGCAAACTAATACATAGTATAAGTATTAGAGAGGGGAGAATTGAAACTGTCATTATTTGCAGATGATAGGAGTGGGTTTAGAAAATCCAAAAGAATCCAAAAGTACATTATTAAATTGAATTAGTGAGCTTAACAAGTTTACTCAACACAATTTGTTTTTATCACACTAACTAAAAGTTAGAAAATCAAAGTTTATAACAGAAACTTTTTACTATAGCATAAAAATTGATCAAATACCCAAGAATAACAGAAACAGTATAAAATACATACATATAAAACTATAAGGCATTTGGTAATAACAATAAAGAACTAAATAAATGAAGGTATATATCACGTTCATAGAGGAAAGCCTTAATAATATAAGAACAATTCTTCTCAAACAAATCCATAAACTCTAATTAACCCTTATTTTTTAAAAGTCAACACGTTGGTTGAAACTTTACAAAATACTTCTAAAGTTTAACTATACTAGAAGGGAGATTAACTGCAGAAAAGTTTGCTTTGCCAACTTTTGTTTTTGTTTTTGGTTTTGGTTTTTGAGATGTTCTCACTATGTCACCTGGGCCAGAGTGCAGTGGTGTCATCATGGCTCACTGCAACCTCAAACTCCTGAGCTCAAGCAATCCTCTCGCCTTAGCCTCCCGAGTAGCTGGGACTAGAGTCACGTGCCACCTTGTAGACTATTTTTTTCTATTTTTAGTAGAGATGGAGTCTTCCTCTTTCTTACCCAGTCTGGGGTCAAACTCCTGAGCTCAAATAATCCTCCCACCTAGGCCTCCCAGAGTGCTAGGGTTACAGGCGTGAGCCATCACACCTGCCCCCATCTTTTCTTTTTTCTATAATCTTATTGATTGCCTGTCTGTGATGAGGGGACTCTAATTCCATGCGATTGTTTTTAGGCTTCAAATTGTTCATGTTGTTTAGGATAAACTACATGCTTTGCATGTGACAGAAAAATTCTGCATTGGGTGTTAACATTTCTCTTACTTCTCCCAAGCAGCTATTTTCAAACTACTGCTAATAAGTAAAGGGGTGTACATTCTCTACATTTTCCCTTTATTTGAGGGAAACTGGCAAATTCTTTTCTGAACTTAGTGGACTCACCTTTCCCCGTTTGACTATGCCTTTGAAGCATGAAGAGGATCCTCACCAAACTATACAAAAATTTCTGTGGATTTTTGGATACTACTTTCTCTGTGTTTCAAACAAAACTTTTCAAAGATTTTTGGATAACATTGTGATCTACCTTTTGTTTGATAACTGTTGGTATATTTTGCTGGTTCTAATTTATTTTAGATCACTGAGAAGGGGTACAATTCCAGATCTGCTCTCTTGGTGTAGTTTACATCCAAAAGTATGAACTCTGATAGTTTAACATTATTTATTAGTTAATTTATTGTGCTAATCTTCTAAGCATAACTAATAAATAACAGTTGTATAACCAGGCCATGTTAAACATGCAGAAGATTCAAAATGAACAGCAAAATCATGCTTTTATCTTTGAGTAATTTTGAGTCATTGCTGTGACTAATTAAATCTATCTTTCTGCAATACAGATGCTCCTTGACTTACAATGGAGTTATGTCCTAATAAGCTCATCGTAAGTTGGAAATATTGTAAGTCAAAAATTATATTTAATACACCGAGCTACAGAACAGTTTAGCTTTATCCTAGGCTACTTTAAACGTCCCCAGAACACTTATATTAGCCTATAATTGGGCAAAATCATCTAACAGGAAGCCTATTTTATAATAAGGTATTGAATATCTCTTTTAATTTATTGAATACTATACTGAAAGTAAAAAACAAAATGGTTGTTGTGTATTCAAAGTATGGTTTCTACTGTTTATTGCTTTCACACCATTGTAAAGTCAAAAAAATCATAAATCAAAACAGTCATAAGTGGAGATTCATCTGTACTTTCCATCACAATAAAAGGAGAGACAGAGAGGGGAGGGGGAAAAGAGGGAAAGATAGAGGGTGAGGGAAATAGAAAATGGCAAGGCAGAAAAAAGAACACAGTGGGGAAGGAGAGGGAGAGAGAGAATAAGAGAGGAAAAGAGATAAAAGGTCCATGGGGTTATTTAGACTACGAAGATGTCATTCTATATGTAATTTTATTTTATTAATCAATATTCAGATAGTTACAATATAGTTATTTTAGATGGAAAGGGCTTCTCTAGCTCATTTCACAACTGAAGAATTAAAGTTCTGCTGTGATAAACATGATTTGAAAGTCATTCTGCTTGCTGTAATTGTGAGGTTGGAAGTGACAGGATGTTTATAGTACTTATTTGGTTGCTTTACACATGAATTGAGCCTGTGTTAAATAGACAATAATATATATTCTGCATCATTTAGCAATCATTAGAAAGAATAAGAAAGACTATAGAAATAGCTTTGACATTCCCTCTTCCCCACCCCAAAAAACTAGTAGATGACAATAAAATGCACAAACAAATTTAACTGTACACACATACCAAAAACAGGGAAACTGGTCTCTTAAAATCTTCAACATCTCTAATCATCAGAGAAACGCAAAATCAAAACCACAATGAGGTTATCACTTAACTCCAGTGAGAGTGGCCTTTATCAAAAAGTCCCAAAACAATACATGCTGGCGTGGATGCGGAGAGACAGGAACACTCATACACTGCTGGTGGGACTGTAAACTAGTGCAACCCCTGTGGAAAGCAATGTGGAGATACCTTAAACAGATTCAAGTAGACCTACCATTCGATCCAGCAATCCCATTATTGGGCATCTACACAGAAGAACAAAAGTCATTCTATAAAAAAGACACCTGCACCCGAATGTTTATAGCAACACAATTCACAATTGCAAAGATGTGGAAACAACCCAAATGCCCATCAATTCATGAATGGATTAGCAAAATGTGGTATATGTATACCATGGAATATTACTCAGCTATTAGAAATGATGGCGATATGGCATCTCTTTGGTTCTCCTGGAGAGAGCTGGAACCCATTCTATGAAGGGAAGTATCCCAAGAATGGAAAAATAAGCACCACATGTACTCACCAGCAAACTCGTTTCCCTGAGTGCACATTTGGCAATAACACCAATTGGGTATCGGACAGAGGTGGGGCTGGGGGGAAGGGATGGGTGTATACCTGCTTGATGAGTGTGATGTGCACTGCCTGGGGAATGGACACGCTTGAAGTTCTGACTGGGGGGGATGGGGGTGGGGGGGAGGGGATGGGTGCATACCTACATGATGAGTGCGATGTGCACTGTCTAGGGAATGGACATACTTGAAGCTCAGACTTGGGGGGATGGGGAGGCATGGGCAATATATGTAACCTGAACTTTTGTACCCCCATAATGAGCTGAAATTAAAAAAAAAAATCTAGAAGCAAATGGTTAATAGAAAAGGGAGAAAATGGATTTAGGTGTATTTTATAGCACATTCACTTCTACTTCCATATTATTATTGTTTACAATAAGGTACTGGAGGACTACCATATCTAAGGTACACTTCCCAGCACAAAAGCAAATTATTCTTTTGCATTAATTTAATACTTTAGAACAGTATGCATTGCACTGAGACCTTGTAGAGCACAGTGTTACATGTGAAACTTTGATCTCCAAAAAAATACCAAGATCAAAGTTTTTCATCATTTGGACATAAATCTCAGCTAAAATAAAGTGATAATAGTCTAGTCAAGAAAAAGCAACCTGGTACAAATGCCTTTGAATTGGTGTTACTCTACGTGGTTGGTGCATGACTGAATTAATTAATCATTTCTTTGAACTTCAATATTCTACTGTCACTAGGTTAGAAGTAAATGCCAGTCACTGTAAATCTATTTGAAATTCATTTTCACTACTTGTATTTTGTAAATAGAAAGAGAAAAGAGTGAAACTTTGTGGCTCGCAAAAACATAGTGTGGAAAAAGTTTATGATGTAAAGAAATACATAGACAGGATTTACCATCTTAATTAGAAAATTATCATCCTGAATAAAGGACTGATTGAGTTCGCAGTTGTTTTTTTTTTTTTGTTGTTGTTGTTGAAGTTAATTTGAGTGTCAACTGCTGTAATTAATGTAGTTATTAACGTGAATTTGAGCAGGATGAGTGGATCACAGATCCTCCAATTACCAGCTACTTGAACTTGAGCCAATTATATGACCTCCTTACCACAGTTGCTCCATTTGCAAAATGGGAATATTAATAATAACCAGCATATAAGATAGTCCACAGCATTAATAAGATAATAGTTGCAAAGAGTTTCCCACAGGGATTGATTGTGTAATATTTACTATTCATAATTAGTAAGTATATCACTGAGATTTTAAAAGTATTCATCAATGGGGGAATTTTAAGCTTGTTCTAAGGAATTATGGGAAGTCTATGGAAGAGCAGCTAAGTTGACCAGTTGATAAGCCTGGGATTCAATCAGTGAAGGTCCACTCATCTCTCTTATGCATTTTTTAAATGCAGAGTTTTAACATATTCAAAGGTAGTGAGAACATTATAAAAAACTCCCATGTACCTATCATCTAGTCTTATATAATGAACTTTTAAACATGTTTTATGTTGTGTTTTTATTCGTAAGATTTGGCTTGCAAAAGATTTTTGATGCTACAAAATAAATAAATTTGAAAACCACTGACCTAAAGGCTAAATACATTCCAGCAGAAAAAAAAAATTTTTTTTCTTTGCCATTGATTTTGAGTTAAGGCACCAAAATAAATGTCATTTATATAAAGAGCACTTCAGTTTTTTTGAATGTACTTCTTTTCTTTCCCATTTTTTATTCATGTATATAGTTGTACACATTTTGGAGGCACATGTGATATTTTGATACACATGTACAATGTGTAATGACCAAATAAGGGTAATTGGAATATCCATCACCTCAAACATTAATCTTTCATTGGTGTTGGGAATATAACAATTCTTCTAGCTATTTTGAAACATACAATAAATTATTGTTACCTATAATTTTGCTACTGTACAAATAGTACAACATATTCCTTTTAGCTAACAGTATTTCTATACTCCTTAAATGATTTCTCTTCATTCCCCCACCCCCTACCCCTTCCTAGCCTCTGATAACTATCATTCTACTCTCTACCTCCAAGACATCCACTTTTGTAGCTCCCACATATGAGTGAGAACATGTGGTATTGTTTTTCTGAGCCTGGATTATTTTACTTATTATAATGACCTCCAGTTCCATCCATGTTGCTACAAATGACAGGATTACACTCAATTTTATGGCTGAAAAGTATTCCTTTGAATATATGTACTATGTTTTCTTTATCTATTCATTCACTGATGGACACTTAGGTTAATTCTGTATCTTGGCTTTTGGGAATAGTGCTGCAATGAACATGACAGTGCGGATAACTCTTCAATATACTAATTTCCTTTCTTTTGGATATATATCCAGCAGTGGAATTGCTGGATCACATGGTAGTTCTATTACTAATTTTTTGAGGAAACTTCAGACTCTTTTTCATGATGACTATACTATTAATAATTTACATTCCCACCAACAGTGTATAACAGTTCTGTTTCTCTGCATCATCACCAGAATTTGTTATTTTTTGTCTTTTTTTTTTATAGTAGCCATTTTAACTGGTGTGAGATAATGTCTCATTGTGATTTTGATTTGAATTTCCCTGATTTTTTCATATACCTGTTAGCTATTTGTAAGTTTTCTTTTGAGAAATGTATATTCAAATCTTTTGCCCATTTTTAAATTGGATTATTTGGGTGTTTTTTTGGGGGGGTGGGGTTTTAATTTGTTTTGGTTTGTTTGTTTTTGCTATAGACTTCCTTATATATTCTTGTTATTAATCCCTTGTCAAATAGATAGTTTGCAAGTATTTTCTCTCATTCTGTAGGTTGTCTCTTCACTTTGTTAGTTGTCTTCCTTGCTGTGCAGAAGTTTTTTAGCTTGATTTAATCCCAGTTTTTAATTTTTGCTTTGGTTGACTATGCTTTTGAGGTGTTAGCCCCAAAATTTTTGCCCATACCAATGTTATGTAGCATAGCGTTTCCCCAAAGTTTTCTTCTAACAGTTTCATAGTTTCAGGTCTTACATGTAAGTCTTTAACCCATATTTAGTTTATTTTGTGTATGGTGAGAGATGTTTAGTTTCATTCTTCTGCATGTAGGTACCCAGTTTTGCCAGCACCATTTATTAAAAAGACTGCCCTTTCCCAATGTATGTTCTTGGTACCTTTGTAGAAAATGAGTTGGCTACAAGTGCATGGATTTACTTCTGGGTTCTCTCCTCTATTCTACTGGCAGTACCATGCTGTTTTGGTTAATGCAGCTTTGTAGTACAATTTGAAATCAGGTAGTGTGATATCTCCATCTTTGTATTTTTGTTCAGGATTGCTTTAGCTATTTGGGGTCTTTCATGTTTCCATATAAATTTTAGATATATTTTTTATATTTCTGTGAATAATGTCATTGGTATTTTCATAAGGACTGTATTGAATCAGTGGATTGCTTTGGGTAGCATAGACACTTTAAAATTTAATTCTTCCAATCCATGGGGTATCTTTCCATTTTTTGGTATCCTTTTTAATTTCTTTAATCAGCGTTTTATAGTTTTCCTCATACAGATCTTTCACTTCTTTGGTTAAATTTATTTCTAGGGTTTGTTTTTTTTTTTTTTTGGAACTGTTGTAAATGGGAGTGCTTTATTTCTTTTTCAGATATTGGCTGTTATTATATAGAAATGCTACTGATTTTCGAACGTTGATTTTGTATCCTGTGACTTTTCTAAATTTTTTTTATCAGTCTAAGAGTTTTTTCATCTTTAGGTTTTTCTAAAGATAAGATCATGTCATCTACAGACTCTGGGGGAATCCAGATCAGGTGCCTGCACCCCAGCTATGAGCCTATGAGTGAGACCAGGAAGCAAGTGCTTTAGTGTTTGCAGCAGCTTCTGTAGGCTCTGCCTTTCCCCAAAACTAACAAGCTAAGTGATTTTTCATACACAGGGTGGTGACTAATCTACTAAGCAGCAAGATCAAAGAAAAAAGATTTCCACTCTGGTCCATCCTTTTGATTCCCCCATTATAAACTTTACTCTTCACCCTTTATTTAAATGTATATATCTGCTCCTGTGTAACATAATGCAACTCTCCCTACTACAAAAACATTTGCAGTCTGCAATCCCTTTCCCAAAGGGGGTACACCAAAGCTTCTTATCATTGTATCCACATCCTTGTGCAGGATTTTTTGGTGATAACCAGTTCTTCTGTAGTGAAAATGTCTGCAAACATAAGGAGAGGCTTCAAATATTCAGTATTCAAAAAAATGATAGAAGTCCTAAAACCACATCCAATCACCAACCTAATATCCAAGACCTTGCTGCGTCACCGTGGGTGCTTTTTAAAACTACTGCTGTAAAACTGTAAACGTGAGGCATGTGAGCAGTTGTTCACTGATCACTCTAATCATTACTTGTAATTCATTTTTTCTGTGTTACAGTGTTTTATGGTCTTTGTGGCAAAATAGTATTGTATCATTAAAAATATGTTACTTGCAAAAAAAGAAAAAGATTATATCATCTGCCTACAAGGCCAATTTGATTTTCCTTTCCCATTTGCATTCCCTTTATCTTTTTCTCTTGTCTGGTTGCTCTGGCTAGGACTTCAGTACAATGTTGAGTAAAATAGGTTGACCGTGGTCATCTTTGTCTTGTCCCAGGTCTTAATGGAAAGGCTTTCAATCTTTCTCCATTTAGTATGATGTTAGCTGTGGGCTTCACATATATGGCCTTTATTTTGTTGAGTTATGTTCCTTCTATACCCAATTTGTTGAGAGTTTTTTTTATCATGAAGGGGTGTTGAATTTTATTGAATGATTTTTCTGCATCTATTGAAATAATCGTATGATTTTTATCCTTAATTCTGTTGATGTGATATATCATGTTTATTGATTTATATATGTTGAACTATACTTTCCTCACTGAGATAATGTTATCAAACCCCTCCCAGAAAGGGTCCAGCCTAGGCCATGTTGCTCACTGCACAAGAAGCCAATAATTGAGACAACAAGGATTGCCAAGGATGAAAGGAATTTTAATGAGAAAAAGGTCTGTTAGGAGAATGAGGGAAATAGTCTCAAATCCATCTCTCTGACTAAGGTCAAGGGCTTTTATAGTGGATTATGGAATGCAGGTCAGGTGCTGTGAGGTTTGAAGTCACAGGGTCTTCAGGTGTTCAAATTCAAGAATCAGCTGCTGGTGATGCATGGTGAGTGCTGTGGAGAGGCTAAGTCTAGTCGTTAGGCTTGACTAGTAAAGTCTGAGGGAACAAAAAATAACTTAGGAAGGGGGTCATTTTGCAAGATAGATTACAACAAATCCCACTTGATCATAGTAAATGATCTTTTTAATGTGTTGTTGAATTCTGTTTGCTAATATTTTCTTAAAGATTTTTGCCTTGATGTTCATTAGGGATAATGGCTTGTAGTTTTATGTTTTTGTTGTGTTTGTCTGATTCTGGTAACAGTAGAATGCTGGCTTCATCGAATGAGTTTGGAAGTAGTCTCTCCTCTTCATTTTTGTAATGGTTTGAGTAGAACTGGCATTAGTTCTTCTTTAAATGGCTGGTAGCATTCAGCAGTGAAGCCATCAGGTTCTGGGTTTTTCTTTGATAGGAGACTTTTTATTACTACTTTGATCTTGTTACTCATTATCAGTCTGTTCAGGTTTTCTATTTCTTCATGGTTTAATATTAGTAGGTTGTATGTTGCCAGGAATGTTGAGTTCATTGTATACTCAGCCTTCTCATCTTTGTCTACACTCTCTCCCTTGGTGATCCAGTCAAGCCCTGTGGTTTTAAACTCCACTGATACACAAGTGACTGCAGATTTTGACTCTAGCACTGACCTCCCCAAGTGCATAAGAAATCCATATGGGTATCTAATAAGTATTTCAAATGTAAAAGCACAAATTAGTACTCTGTATTTTCTCACCCATGACCATCTCAGGTTTCTTCATCTCAATAAAGCATAGTGCCATACATCCAATTATTCAAACCAAAATCATAGTGATGTTTTCTTTATTCCCCCTCTTTTTTTTAGTATTTATATCAGAATATTGGCTCTAAAAATACACCTTGAATCTATTTACTCCTTACCATACTCACTGATAGAACCTTCATGGATCTCCATGCCTGTTCTCTTGCCTTGTTATAATCCATTCTCAATGCAGCAAACTAAGAGACCTTATAAAAATGTAGGTCAGATGGCATCATTCCCTGGCTCAAAACTCTCCAATGGAGTTGTGTTGCTCTCTGAATGCAACCCCAGTTCATCTCAGGGTCCTGTGTCATCTCACCTCCACCTCCTTCTGCATTCCTCTTCCCCCTTATTCACAGCACTCCAAACACATGGCTTTGCCACTGTTGTTGCTATTCTTCAAATAATCACACCACCCTTGTTCCTGTGTTAGGCCTTTTTTTGTTTGCTATTCCCTCTGCCAGAAGCACTTTTTTGTGTGCCAAATTTTTATTCTTCGTAGCTTCTCCAAATCCTATAGGACTCCTTGGAGAGTCTTTTCTTCACCAGCCGGTCCAAAGTAGTTGATCTCCTCTTCCAGTCACTGTCATGGGAAGACCTTATTGCAAAGTTATCACAGCACTTATCACTATCTGAAATTATATTTTCTATTTATTGGTTTTATCTTCTGTCTTTTTTTTTTTTTTTTTAGCAATTATACAAGTTTAATGAGAGCATGGACTTTGACTCTCCTGTTAAGTGAATTTTCCCCAGTGTCTAGGTATATGCTGACATAATAATTTGTTGTAATAGTAGTTCAATAAATAAAAATATTATTAAATAGTGGGGTGTTGGCCATTGTTCTTATAGGTCAATGACTTCTCCCTAATTGTAGCTCCACCTATTTTTAAATGAGCTTTAGCTACTCATTTTATTTCCTTGAGTAATTTTTCCTATCCTTTAAATAGAGATAATTACTAAGATGTATCATTGAGAAGATGGCATGAAATGATATGCAGCTTATTCTCCATTCTTTTCCACTCTGATCCATTCCCCACCCTACTCTGTGCTGTGGCCTGGCATTCATGACCTCTATCTCCTAGATCCATTTTTTCTCAAGCTTCTCTTTGAGATCCAACCATGGGAGAACTCTTCTCTACCCATTATCTTCCTGTCCAGCCATGGTTTCTTTACCAGCCAACTATGATAATAGCTTCTGCCTGGCTGCTCCTATTCCCTTCCAAGCCCCAGCTCTTATCAAGCACTGATAATGCCATTCCTTCTTCTTGCCTTTTCAAGGATCGTAAAAACTTCCCACTATTTTTAGTACCTGGATGCCTTATTGCCCATACGTTTGTAAATAGTTCTTTCCTTAATTAACTTTAGCTAAACCCTTTCAGATGAGCATTTGTTTCTTGCCAAGACCATGATTGACACTGATATTATATGTGGGCACTTTCCTGCACTTCCTAGCAATGATTTAGTTCAACAATATTTATTGAGTGCCTATTGCATATTAGGAACTAAGTAGGCACTCAACACTACATGTATCTGACATATATACGTGTCATGCAAATGTTTTAATTAAAGAAGAGGGCAAGGCCTTAGGCATAATTAAAATTCAAAATAAACCACAACCAAATTAAAATATGAGTTAGGAAAATGCAGAAGATTTGTGCACTGGTGTGTTGCTATTGCTCTTGTTAGCATTTCTGTTGATTTTATGCACGTATTATGGAATAGAAAATACATACATATATACATACATACATGCATATATACATATATAAATAGGCTTATTCATGCTTGATTTGTACTCATAGCTGCAGCTTATCAATCTGTAGGAGTAAGTTTATACACAGGCAGTTATATATTCCCTGGCATGATCTACAAATGCAGTACTGAATCAGATGAGGCAAATACAAAAAATGCTTATTTATTTTCATTTTATCAAGCAGAAGTCACTAGTAATCAGCTATCTCTAGATACATACTGCAGTGATGTTTCTATTAATACATATTCATGGCAGGCATGAATTAGGTCACTGATTCTCAAGGGTTCTGACTTTGGGTCAAAGTTTTAGGTTCAAATCCCAGATCCACATTTTACTAGCTCTTTGACCTTGGATAAGCTGCTTAAGCTTTTCAAATCTCATTTTCTCACGTGTAAAAAGGAGATAGAAATAAATAATAGTGCCAGCCTCATAAGACTGTGATCAGAATAAGCTAAAATAATTCATGCTAAATGCTCATGGAAACAGCATGGTGAATGCTCAAAAAGTAGTTGCCAGTAGTGTGATTATTATTAGCGATGATCCTGAGACTGTGTAAGACTCTGAAAGATATTCAGATACATAAAATTTCTGGAGTGTCCATATTTGTGCTAGCATACAGCACTTGGTATCTTTTCTACATCAAACATTCCATGAACTATTCTATAGAATCATTTTGTGTTCTTTGTAAACTGCACACACACACACACACACTTCTATAAAATATATAAAAATATAATTCTAATTATATATAGGGATTTGATTGACCAAGTCTAGTGTACTCTACATCTGTACTAATCCAGCATAATTAGCTAAACTCTGTAGCTCCCAATCAAGCCTGTGAATAATCTAAATATTAGGAAAGTAACAATAACTCTGAAATGAAAGTGAGGCTAACCAAGTAAGCTCACCTCTTCCACAAAATCATCAGGAAACATGAACAGATCTATTTTCTGGTCTTCATCCCTCACCAAAGCAAAAAGTGAGTCAGACATTGTGATTTTCAGAATTGTCCATGAAACATTTCTATAAGGATATAACGTAATTCTTATCTAAGATATTCTAAGTGCTGAATACTACTACTATAGAAAAGGATCTAAACAGTATCTTCCAACTGAATTCCTCAATGAAGCATGTCAAACCATTGCCACTATACTTGAGATATATTCCGAAACTGGTGACTATCCACATGCATGAGTGTGAAAATTGACACTGGTATAAAGCACACAGATCTTTCTTTCTATGTTAAAACTATTATAATCCACCTTGTCTTTTAACTGATGTTTTTGCGTCACCAAAATTTTAACATCCACAAAAAAAAAAAGCATAGACTTAATGGACTGTGAAGCAGTAAGCCCATCTAAAGGCAACACAAAATTCAATCACAAACACCTGCAACTCATTACAAATTTAGCAGCACAAATGCCAGAGGCTGTAATGGGTCTCAGTCTCTGCAACTCTGCCAATACTCACCTATAATTTGGACGTGACATTTACAGAAAAAAGACAACATTTACAAAAATAAAAGGGCAAAGAGTTTTACCAAATAGCCCCATTCTTTCAACTTCCCCCTCCCTGCCAAGACACTGCAGGAAAAAAAAAAAAATCAATTCTAAATACAGATGTTATTTGTATTCCTTCCGGAGTGCTTATGACACGAAATTAATGAAGAATTTAAAACAATATTCACTAAGGAATTGTGAGGTATTATATTTTTCCCAGAAAGTAACATTATCTGTAAGTGTCTCTGGTGTAAAAAAAATAGGGACAGAGGAAAGAAAGCAGGAAGGGGGAGTGCAAATACAAAATAATGTCAATTTTATTTTTAGTTTTTCTTTCTATTTTGATTTAAGGATTAGGTATAGTCAGTAAATGTAGATTTGAAATCTCACAAACGAAAACTGTCACATTTGAACGTATGGAACGTTAAGGTTGTCATTGTATGGAATGCAAAAAAAAAAAATGAAACAGGCATCTAGAGAGTTGAATTCTAGTTCTGGATTTGTCACTTAGCTGTATAACCTTGGAAAAGTTGTTTAACTCCCTGCGCTTCTGTTACCTCTATTTAAAGTTTTGAAGATTGCAAACTCTGCCTTGCTATCCCCCTCAGTAGCCTCAATTCCTGAACAAGAGCACCCCATAAGCTGTAGACAGTTAATTTTCCTCTGCACACTCCCTTTGCCACTGACTTTCTTCCCTATTTTTTCACAGCATAAGCCTAATATACAGACATTGTCACTTGGAGCAGCTCCTTTAAAGTGCCTACTGCTAATGCACCTGCTATCTTAGGAAGAATTCCACTTTGTACCTCCTTCTGGAGTGTGTTTTAAAATCTTAGTTTTTTTTTTTTTTTTTTTTGAGACAGAGTCTCGCTTTGTTGCCCAGGCTAGAGTGAGTACCGTGGCATCAGCCTAGCTCACAGCAACCTCAAACTCCTGGGCTTAAGCAATCCTTCTGCCTCAGCCTCCCAAGTAGCTGGGACTACAGGCATGCGCCACCATGCCTGGCTAATTTTTTCTATATATATTTTAGTTGGCCAGATCATTTCTTTCTATTTTTAGTAGAGACAGGGCGGGGGGTGGGGGGGTGTCTCACTCTTGCTCAGGCTGGTCTCGAACTCCTGACCTCGAGCAATCCACCCACCTCGGCCTCCCAGAGTGCTAGGATTACAGGCGTGAGCCACTGCGCCCAGCCAGTATGATTTTTCTTTTCCCATTCTTGCAGCACATTTTGGAAATTGCTTCCCTTCAATGCTATTCGATGTAAATTGAGGAAAGTAAACTCATTTTAATATTTGAAACATAAATAGAAACCAAATAATAGGTAAATAAAATATTTGAGTGCTACTCTTGGCTCTGCAGCCTACCATTTATAAGCATTATGGAAAGTTTTGTAACTACCATTTGTTTCCTACAAACACGCGATTTCCCAACTGAAGTCACTCTCATTTCCTTTCGCACATGTTCCATAATCTTTTTTGTCATTTCTCCATACTTAAACTAACAAATGTGTTTAATGTTAACAAATAAACACCTTTCTTATCTTTTGCTAAGTATGTTGCTGAAAGCAAGGAGCCCTGACCATCTATGAGTTAGGAGTCTCGCTGTCATGTTTTAGGTACCATGTCAAACATCTGTACCTAATCTAGAGGATTCACAAACACAAGCCATTTTCACAGAAGTTCCCAAATTGCCCTTTCTTTACCTCAGGCAGTTTGGAAAGGTCCACATTTTGAGAAAGAGAATGCACACAATATCCAAGTATTCAGGACAGAGCGTGACAGTCAATTATGAAGGGAAGAAATGGAAAGAAAAAGAGGAGATGACCAAAGATGACTAGAGGCTATATGCAAATTAGGTCTGTTTATTTTTTTAGTCTATTCGGACTGCCGTAACAATATACCATAGACTGCGTGACTTAAACAACAGAAATGTATTTTCTCATAATGCTGGAGGCTGGGAGTCTGAGATCAGGGTACAAGTATAGCTGGGGGCTGGTGAGGACTCCCTTCCAAGCTTGCCTTCTTGCAGTGTGGCAAACAGATGGAGAAAGAGATCTCAAAGGGCACAGACCTCTTGGGTTAAATCCCCACTTTTATGACTTCATTTAACCTTAATTACCTCCTAAAGATCCTCTCTTCATATATTGTCACAGTGGGGGCTTGAACATATGAATTTGGGGAGGACACAATTTAATCCTCAGCGCTATTATTATAAAAGTAACAAGGAGGAAAAACATTGACAACAGCACAAACTGTATTGAATTAAGACAACAGTTTACAAACAATATGCATTAATTATGTGAGTCTGTGTCTATGTATATATATTTACATGCATGTATATATTCATGTAGAAATTACCAGAAATATATGCTCAATATAGTTGATACTTGCTTCTGGGAGGTCAGATTATGAGTGATACCTCATTCACTTTAGTTTTTACTTACGCAATTTTCTATAATTAGGAAAAATGGTATTCATAAATGTTACCTGAGTGAAACATACTCTGGAAAATAATCTGCTAACTTTTATAGTGTTTCATAACCTTTAACTCAGGTCACTGTGAGTGAAACTATTTCTCTGTTCCAGTGAACTCTCAACCTCAGAATGCTTTTGTGAGTTCTCCTGGAGTGTAAATTATGAGATTATTTCTAACCTTGTCAGATTCTGGTGACATACTGCCTACTATAATATAATAGAAGCAATTCATAAAATATTCTTTCACCTGAACCAGTTTCAAGTTCTGTGGCTTTACAACTGCCATTGTTCTTGTTCCACACAGAACATTTAGTACAGGGGATACTTTATAGAACTAATTTTACTTGCTAATTCTCCATTGTTATTCTGGCATTAAGGTGGCATCAGAAGGATGCAAAGATATTGATGAAAGAAATCTGTGCTCATGTTTGCGCTCTGCAAATGCTTTAAAGGTGTGGCATGTGACACTGAGCCAGTACATTCAGGTGGGGCCTGGGGCAGACATAAAACCCTAGATTGATAAACACCTGTTACCAGAAGCCTCAAGGAATTCTTGGAGAGTAGAACAATGGAGCACCCTGCAGTCTTCACTGGCAGCAGCCACAGTAAGCAATGTTCAGCACTTGCTGTGCCTTTGGGGTGCACACAGCGTGACCCTACTTCAGCAGTTCACAGAAGGTGAACCATCTTCCACCATGCAAGGCAGTCCAGAGTTTCCTAAAGGAAGTTGTGTTCCGATCCAAAGAAGCACTGCACCGAGCCCCAGGTGTGGGCCATGGGATTCAGGTGTGAGGCACAGAAAGCAGCAGCGGAGGACTTTTGGTGTACACTATTCCATGCAAAAAGCTTTGCATAATTTGGACATTTCATTTTGCAGTTTATAAACTCTTTCAGTGACATCCAAACTTGCTTCATGAGTGACTTCTGGAATAATATGTGCCTTTTTAAATACGAAATATCTGTGCTTACCATGACATTAAAATGATTGTGAGGCAATGAGTTAACCAAATAGCATTTTGCTGTCATCTAAATTCAACCCAATTATAAGAATGTAAAGCAAAGGATAAAAATTTAAGATATTTGTTATTAAAGTAAAAATCATTAAATATGCAGAGTCAGTGTGTCTCTGCCCACTTAGCTGCCTTTTTGAATAATGGTCTAATCTGAAGATGGCTTAAAATTCAATTCATTTAGTACTTCCTCTGCTGCTGAGCAAAACCTAGTGCACATGGCTGTCTCAGATACTCTGCTTAGCTGTCTGTGTCTTCAGTCACACACCACTCTGACTGGCAGCTTACCCATCACAGGGCCAAGAGACCTTGAAGAGTGTTTATTTCACATCCCACTAATTAGGCTGCATGTTTGCCCTTATTAATCTCTTCAAAAGAACCTGAAGAGAAATAATGCATATTTTTCAAATAATACTCTCTGAGAGAAAGCTAGTATGAAAGGTAAAATTGAAGCCCTAGACAAGGTTTTTCAAGAGCTGCACATACCCTTACCTATTTACATAATCTTAGGACCTCTTATTTTCTTGATCTGAAAATTAGACTTAAAATTTGCCCACCAAAGGTTCTAATGGTCACCAGGGAGGGTTTGTCTAAATGATACCATCAAGTTCATTTTTGAAACATCAAATGTTATCAACAGTGCTAATATTCGAGGACCGCACACTGGAGAATCTTTTAATGGTTTGCTTGGCTTTCTCTATAAAAATATAAATACTTACCAGCATATTCAATTACATCAATATGTTTTGCTTCAAAACACCCAAACTCTTTTTCTGTTTAGTCTATTAGTTTCTATTTATAATATGTGTTTGTTGTTCTCTTTAGACTCAATTACCTCAGAAAGCTGTGAGGGCAACAGAAAAAGACTTTGTTGATATCAAGATTTGTTTCTTTATAAATGATGACCTTATCTTTACTGCCTTTCTTGGTCTTATAAAAAGCAGAACAGAAACATCCAGAAATCTCAAATTCTTCCCGAGTTTTATTCATTTTTCTTCTCCTACCCTCATAGCAGTCTACAATTTTAAATCTGATGAAGGGAAGAAAGCTAATATCATGGTTCCCAAGGCTTTATTTTTGTTTATCGGGTTCAGAAAACAATACCCCAAAGTATGGTACTTTGGTGTGCTGAACACTTTGAATTAAAAAAAATTAAAAGGCCTTAGAAACTGCCTCAGAATCTAGGCCTCTCTGACCTTCCCTTGTTTCTCCCCTCAAGTGCAGGGAGGGGCTCTCTCTAAATTTCCCTCATTTGACTGAGGGAAGTTATTTCAAAGGAAATGCAACTGTCTGTCGTTGACCCCCCTCCCTAAAATTTACACTAACCAGAAAAGACTCAGTCTTACTACAAGAAAGGAAAATAAAAGTGTCCATGCTTAGGACATCATGCCTGGACAGACATTTTCCTTATTCTGTAAGCTATTTTTCTAAGAGTTGTTACCTGAGAGACTTTATTTGCATAATAAGGCAACCTTTGACCACAGTGCAGTTCTGCCTTCACCTGCCCATAACTTGTTGCTACCACTCCCAGAACCCGGGGAAACTTTGTTCTAGACTATTGTCTACTCTTTGGGTTCATTCATTTCCCCTAAAAATCATTTACTCTTCCTGCAAAATTGCCTACATTCCTCGCTTCCCTCCCCCACTATGGAGAGGGTATTTAAACTCAACCATCTGGCTCTCCTTTGAGTCTCATATTTTGTGTGGCTCCCATGTACATGTGTGTGTTAATAAATTTGTGTGCCTTTTCTCCTATTATTCTGTTATTCGTCACTTTATGTCAGCAGACTCACTTAAACCTTCAGAGGAAAAGTTTAAACTTTCCTGCACATTCTCTACATAAGTAGAAATAAGGATGTGGTTGAGAATCTGAGTTCAAGAGTTAACAAAACCAGAGTTCAAATCCCATTCTCTCTGTGTAGCCTGAAGCTTATTTAACCTGAATTTCTTCAGCTTTAAAATAATGTAACAATTCTCAGAGTTCTGTTTGAGGACGAAATTACCAGCAAATAACAAGCAAAACATGAGGCATCTAGTGACTACACAATAAATCTTACATTACTATTATCTACAAAAGTTCTATATGACATAGTTATTATTATTCTACTTTACTATAGAAAAATAAAGACTGAAAGTATTAAATTCCATATCATAGTTAACTTGGCTGAGAAATCACAATATATTCTTATTTGACTCCAAACTGTATTTTTCCTACATATGGAAACATAGATATATTAGGTGTTTTATTTTTAAATTTTAGCAGTCTAGGTCATCAAGCTCTGGAAAGGAATTAAAAATAAACACAAACAAAAAACCTGATGGTTACTCTTTGGTCTTTGATAGAACATATATTAATAGTTAATGAAATCTAACCAGAATGGCCTGCCTCAACCTTTTCATCTTCAAATTCATCTAGTCCTGGCTGTCAAACACTAACAGGAAATATTCAGGCTGCTTCTCTGCTAACTGAATTTGTTTATTTGTTTGTCTCTTTCTCCCCTACTAGGCCTACATTAACATTTTCTTTCTTTTATGAAAAAAAATTTCAAATGCAAAGAGGAAGCAAAACACTTAATCCACTCTAGTAGGTTTGTGAGACATATGGCCTGTGGAGTAATTTAATCCAGCCCACCACGGAATCTGAAAATTGCTTCTTCTGTCCCCTGCTGAACCCGAATCTGAATGCCGGAAGAACAGTCTCAAAAACAAGAGCTCCTGAGTGCTGTTTCTAAGGGGCAAGGCCACAGAGGTGTGCAACAGTGGGGGGTTATGAATTCAATTCACTCATATTCAGAGAAAGGAAGAGAAATAACTATAGTTCCACTCTCTTTTACAGAGCTCTGGATTAGAATAGAACGAAAAGCATTCAAAGCTTCTGACTCATTTAGAGAAAATACAGAACCAGATCTGACCTCAGAAGGGGAATTTCTGGAAATTCAAATAGCTCCCATTGATAAACTAATCCCTTGATGAGACAAAACTGATATTGTCACCTTTTTAGTAATGATGGTGCTTCATGCAAACTGTACCCCACACGCACTTTAAAAGCCGCTGATTTATGCTGCTTGATGCACACACTTTAAGAACTGCTGATTTTTGAGATTCTTTAGGAAAAATAATAACATAAATTTGCCTAAGCCCTTTTTTAAAAGGTCCATGGATATTCTTCGAGTACACTTCGTTAAAATACTTGATGCCCCTTTGCAAAAATAAAACGCTCTCCATTTTGAGGAGTTATACCCCCTGTAATAGTCTCATTAATTTGTTACCTCATAAGGCCTACTCCAATTTATTTTATTTTATTATTTTCTCTTTGTTGGGTTCCTTAGCTGGCTTTCATTACCCATAGGGCTGGAGCATGTCCAAGCATGAACATCACAATTACATTAAGTTAATCCCGTGGCCGAGAAATGTAATTCTTCATAAAGTATTAGACTTCTCCAAGAAACACAATTTGGTAGAGATATTTTCAAGGATTAAAATAGTTTCTTTTTTTCCAGCAAATTATCATCATTATATCCCAGAACATAGCCAGGCACACACAAGTTGGCGTGAAAGCCTCCTCTAACTACATGGCATTTCTAAATTTGGAATCAGAGGATCTTTTGCTTTACCTTAGTTTTGTCTGTTCATCCAGCTGTTCATTCAGCTAATCTATTTAACACATAATTTTGAATATTTTTATATCTGTAAGGCCTGTGACATAGGCAAAGATGAAAAGCCAAAGTCTCTGAGAGCTAGTTTAATGCACTGGTCATGTCCTATATACTCTCTGAACCTGGCCAAGTCACTTAAGCTTCCTGAGTTTCAGTTCTTGCATTTATTAAATGGGGATACTACTATATCATAACCTTATTGGGAAGATTAAATGAAATTACCTATGTAAAAGTGCCTGGTACATACCAGGTGTTCAAGGAATATTAGTTGGTGATGATTTCACTCCAGATTTAATATAAATAGAACACAGTTAATATAGAATTATTACTACTGCCTCTGTTAGTCTTCCCATGACCAGAAGGACCTTTTCCCTGAGAAATGACCTTTCACCAACCTCCGTTTTTTGTCCTAAAACTATGCTGGGCCCTGTACGCCCAGTCTGGTGTATTTGCCTTCCCATCTCTTCATTCTTGGGGAAAAAAAAAAAAAAAAAACAGTGCCCCCGTAATGGGAATCTTCTCTATACATTTTCAGCATCTATACTTTTCAGAGCCAAGGATTGACCAATATCATTCACATTAATCTCATCTTTTTAAGGATTTAACTTAGTGGTAAAATGGGGGAATTGCCCAAACAGATGCCTAGTGACGATGATCAAGTTCCTTGATACTTTTTCTCCTTACCTGTAAAATATGCATATCTTTTAAAATTAATAAAACACCTAATTCAGGGTTTAATTATGGAAATTCAAAAGTAATGATGCACACCTCACCCAGGTGATCAAAGTCAACATCAGTAGTGATAAAGCATGTTCAAAATATGTACACTTGGTAAAATATGATGAAAATGGCACTTTACCTCTGTGGTTTTACTCTCAAAACCCCATAATCCCTGTCTAATGATGAGAAAAACACAAGACAAATTCAATTAAAGGACATTCTACAAAATACCTGACCTGTCAAAGTCATCATAAACAAGGAACATTGGACAAACTTACAGCCAAGAAGAGTCTAAGGAGACATGGCTTTTAAATGTAATGTGATACCCTGAATGTGACCCTGAAACAAGAAGAAAAGGCCACTGGATAAAAACTTAGGATGTCTGAACCAAGTATGGACTTTAATTAATGGTAATATATCAATATTGATTCATAATTATAGCAAATGTACCATGGTAATGTAAGATGTTACTAATAGGAGAAATTGCATGCAGTGTGTGTGTGTGTGTGTGTGTGTGTGTGTAGAAAGAAAGAGGGACATCAATATATTGGGCTAATGTAGGCAGCTATGTCAGCTATTTCTACTACTCTCAAGCAAAATACACATTTTGCTAGGTCCATTTACCATGATCTTATTTCCCGTGAGCATTTAGAGTGAGATTAACATAGGTTCTTTAATATAGTTAGTAACCTGAATAATTTATTGAATGGGCTAAAATTTTGATTTCTTCTTCTTTCAAAAGTTTATAATAGCATCTACCTCATAGACTTGTGAGGGTTAAATGTAGCAATCTGTAAAAACACCTGATTGTATAGTTTAAATACAAAGGTACTCAAAAATTTCCTTGGCATTTTTTTTTTTTTTTTTTGGCTTGGAAATGCAGACATACTTAATTTTGTATGCATATAGCTCACACACTCATATGCACACACACATTTATTTTCTACATTTGAGAAACTCCTGAAATTCTACTTTTTCTAAGAAGTCTTCCCTGGTTAATCTGAAAAGACACAGAGATATTTTTCAGCACTCTACTAGAAATATGAAGTGTGAACATTGACATTAATAGGCTTAATAGACATTAGTGTTTGCATATACTTTACACAAAAATATTCAGCCATCCACTGCACAAGCATTTCAAGAGGGGCTGCTATGTGTCAGAAGCTGCTAGGTGACAGTAACACAGAAATAAATAGACTACATGTTCTGCCTTAAAAGGACCTCAATTATAGGAGTAAATAATATCCAAACACAGGAGATAGGTTCAAGAAAAACTAAGGTACATACATACAGAGTGGAGTAATATTCAGCTATAAAAAGGAATAAGGAAAATATCTATAATTTAATATAGAGTGATATGTTAAGTAAAAAAGGATGGGAAGGCAAAGTGCATATATAGTATGTTATTAATTTTATTTTTTTAATTTTTAATTTTTATGAATACATAATGGTTCTACACATTTATGGAGCACATGTGGTATTTTGATATAAGCAGGCAATGTGTAATGATCAAATTAGGGTAATTACCATATCTATCACCTCAAGCATTTATCATTTCTTTGTGTTAGGAACATTCCAATTTCATTCTTCTAGTTTTTGTGAAATATTGTTAACTATAGTTGGTTGCCCTATTGTGCTACTGAACATTAGATCTTATTCTTTCTATCTAACTGTATTTTTCCACCCATTAACCAACCTCTCTTTATCCTCCCTGCCCACTACCCTGCCAAGCCTCTGGTAGTCATCATTCTACTCTCTATCTCTGTAAGATCAATATTTTTTTTAACCCCACATATTAGTGAGAACATGTGATATTTGACTTTCTGTGCCTGGCTTATTTCAAATACTTAACATAATGTCCTCCAGTTTCATCCATGTTGTTGCAAATGACAATATTTCATTCTTTTTATGGCTTAATATTCCATTGTATATATGTACCACTTTTTCTTTATCTGTTTTTTCATTGATGGAAACTTAGGTTTATTCCGTATCTTGGTTATTTGGAATAGTCTTGCAATAAACATAGGAATGCAGGTATCTCTTCAATAAACTGATTTCCTTTCTTTTAGATATATACCCAGAATGGAATTGTTGGATTATATGGCCATTCTGTTTTTAGTTTTTTGAAGAACCTCCATACTGTTCTCCTTACTGGCTTTCTAATTCTCCTTCCAACTAACAGCAAGGAGGCTTCCCCTTTCTCCATATCCTCACTGTAATTTGTTATTATCTGTCTTTACATGGAGCCACAAAAGACCCAGAATAGCCAAAGCAAGCCTGAGCAAAAAGAACAAAGCGAGAGGCATCACACTACCTGACTTCAATATTAATGCAAAGCTATAGTGACTAAAGCAGCATGGTACTGGAATGAAAACAGGCACATAGACCAATGAAACAGAATAAAGAACCCTGAAATAATTCCATGCATTTACAGTCAACTCATTTCCAGCAAAGGCACCAAGAACATATGTTGGGGAAAGGATAGTTTCCTCAGTAAATGTAGGAAAACTGCATATCCATATGCAGAAAAATAACCCTATACCCCTATTTCTCATTGTATATAAAAATCAACTAAAAATGGATTACAGACTTAAATGTAAGACCTGAAACTATGAAACTTCTAAAAGAAAACATTGTGGAAACATTTGAGGACATTAGTGGGAAAAGATTTCCTGAGTAAGACCTTAAAAGCACAAGTAATCAAAGCAAAAATGAATAAACAGGATCACATTAAGTTAAAAACCTTCAGTACAGCAGGGTAAACAATCAACAAAGTGAAAAAACAACCCACAAAATGGGAGAAAATATTTGCAAACTACCCATCTAATAATGGATTAATAACCTGAATATATAAGGAACTCACACAACTCAATAGAAAAAATACAAATAATCTGATTTAAAAGTGGGTAAAAGATCTGAATATATAGTTCTCAAAAGAAGACAGACAAATGGCTATCAGGTATTTGAAAAAATGATCAACTTCACTAATCATCAGAGAAATGCCAATCAAAACTACAATGAGATATATCACCTCAGTTAAAATGACTTTTATCAAAAAGACAATATTTTTATGGAGCAAAGCAGAGGAAAAGAAAAAATATGAATATATCTGCTACTTTTATTTAAACATCAGAGAAATGATAAACCACAAAGCAATAAAATGTGTTCTCTCCATGAAGTTGGAGAAATGGTGTGGAAGGCATATGGAAAAGGACATTTCTCTGAGTGTTTCTGTATAGATTTAACTTTTATTAAGTATGTTAATAGCCTACATATTTAAAAAATAAAATTAAATCAACAAGGATGCAAAGAGGGAAAATAATTGAAACCGAAATAAATGAATCTACCTGTATTCCAAATGAAGAGCATAGCCACATTGAAGGGAAGGGTTATGAGACCAACAAAGAAAAAAAATGAAAGAAAAGAATAAGAACAAATACAAGAAACTTATGAACACAGTATTAGATGGTATTCCTTCAGTCTTGACAGGAATTGGGAGTAGGGATTACAGCAAACCAATCAAACCAATTCTAAACCAAATTCAGTAGATTTGATTATTGTAGTAGTGTATGTGAAGCAATTCTGAAACTATTTTAGATGAATTATGTAATTTTGCATATAGGTATGTGTTACTCTTACTGGGATCCAAGATTCTCCCTCTAGCAGAACAGAATTACAAATATGGAAATAGAATGGCGAAAGGCAATAAAACACCCTGTGTGAATAGATTGGAATTGGAGGTATTGGTATGAACTTGTGATTTTAAATATGTGTTTATGTGTGTGCATGCATGTATACATGTACATATATACACATATACATGTATGTATAAGTGCACATATATATACATATACATGTATGTATATGTGAGTTCACTGGAGGAACCTAGATGCAAAGACACATCAATAACAATAAGCATACAAGGTAGGTCTTGGTTTGTGATACCGTTCCCCACTAAAAGGATACTCAGAGAAATGACTGTTCTCAGGACTAGCACAAGGAAACTGCAAGATCAAAGTTTATACCAGAAAGCAAATAAGTGCTAAAAAAGTCATTAGAGTATGTCATAAATATACAGGAGTTATGTTGAAGGGGCTCTTACTAGCCAAATCTAGGAGAACTGAGAATCAAAACAAATAAAGGCGGTAATGGATTATAAGCTACTGGGGGCGAGGGGGAAGTGAGTCACTGAAATTGATACGAGTCCACACTGATACTATTTCTTCCAATGACTGAATCAATAAATAAACAAACAAAGACTAAAGAGGATTCTTGGTCACAGTAGAATTCCACATGAATACAAAGGAAGTTTCAACCATCCTGGTAAAGATTGTTTTATGCAAGAATTATAAAATAAAGATGCTAAATCTAGGGGTGAAATTTTGATAAGGATCAAAATATTTGCACAATCTTCAAGAGTCGACTCATCAATTACCTACTATTTGAAAGGGAAAAACAGTAAATATACTACAAAGAAAAAATGAAAACATAGATTGAATGAGCAAAATTAATATCAACAATGAGGGGCAGGTGGACATCATGTGCTTATGGGTGCAACACACTAAAGGACTCACCATTACCTACAAAGCATTCCAGGTGGGAATTTATAATCTGAAGAAACATCTGAAAAACCCCAAATAAAGAAAATTCTACTAAAATATATAAAGGACTGTATTCTTTTAAAATGTTATTGTCATAAAAGACAAAGAAAAGCTGAGTACTCCAGATAAAAGGAGACTAAATAGACATGATAAAACAATACATGATCTTAGACTGATTCTTTGCACTAGAGGAAAACATGCTATAAAGAACATTACTGAATTAACTGACAAAATTAGAAATGCACACTGAAGTACTTAAGATAAAGGGTCATAATGTATACAATTTACTTTCAAATGGTTCAGGGAAAATTTATACATGTAAATATATATACACATATACAAATCAATACATAGGTAAACAGCATGTAGATAACAAATGGGGAAAAATAGTAACAATAGGAGAATCTGGGCAAAGAGTACATGGATTTTTTTATGCTACTCTTGTAACTTTTCTGTAAGTTTGAAATTAAGCTTACAAATAAAAAACTAAAATAATTAAAGTACTAAAGACAAACGGTGTAAGTATGACACAGATCAGCAGTTCTCTAACCAAGAGTGGGGAAAAATGGTGGGAGGTTCTTGGGGTGTTAAGAAAAACCTGTGGAAAATTTGAATTTATCCTAAGGATATACAGAATGTATAAGATGAATAAATTCTCCCTTGTCGCTTGTAAAATATATAGAAATAATCAGATAAAATTGTTTTTACAGAGCAGAAAGAAAACTAAAGAGATTTATTATTCTCCTATAGGTGATACACTGAAATATAGTATGTTCAAATAGATTTAGCTAAGTTCAGAGCTGAGAAATCAACCAACAGTGGGCTGTGGGAATTGCTGTGCTGATTCTCTAACCTACTTTAGAATAATAATCCGGTGCATTAAAAGAAAAACTTTATGTAAATATAATGTAACAGAATTTATTAGAACAAAGAAGAATTCATGGATCAGGCAGCACTCAGAACCAGAAGAGGTTCAGAGAGCTCTACCTAGCGTCATGTGCAACAAGCTTTTATAGGCTAACCAACAGGAAAAAAAATAGAGAGATCATCTGATTGACTAGAGCTTATTTAGGCATGATGTGATGAGGCATTACCATAGTAGAGCATAGTCTGATCAGTTAGATGCTTGTCATTGGCTGAAGCTTAGCTGTTTGTGATTGGTGGAAACCTGGTTTTGGTTACAAAAATGTACTACTAAGTTTTGCTTTATTTGTATACTAAATTAGGTTGTAGTTTGTTACCTAGGAACTCAAAGTACAGAGACAGCCTGAGGCTATGGCCTACTGTGTATATAATTTAACAGGTGAAATGCTCTGGAGGGAAGTGACTGTCAGGTTTGGGAAACACTGCACGACAGTCTGGTTTCAATAATTCACAATGTATAAAGATATGTTAAGTCTTTAAGAATTTCAGAAGTGGGAAAAAAAAAGCCCAGATGATTGTATTTAATCCAGTGTTTCTTAAACATTTAATAAGGATTCAATTTTCTGGTGGTGGCAGTTGTGCTCTCTGGAGCAGATGTTGAGATGGAGTTTGGGGTGCTGAGGGGAAACAGTGTCCATCAGAGTGGCTCTGCTTGGCCCAGGTCCTTTATACTATCTTCTCCCTCAGTCACCAAATAAGGAAGACCAGGAAGGTGGCTCTCTGCAGCCAAGGCCCACGCTGAAGGAGCAGGGAGTGGGAGGCAGTCTGTTGACTACAGTCTGCTGACTGCTTGTCCTGTACCTGAGCAATAAGTCGTTCCTTAGAGAGGGTGCATCTCCTTGTTGGTCACGTTTAGCCTCACTGGTTTCTATCCTGCATAATACACTTTAGAAAATGATACCCTAAACCTTTAAGAGCAAGCAAGTTATCTCTCAAACCAAACATTAATTAAACTGCCAGAGGCAGAACACTGAAATATAAGATTTATTGCTCTCCAGTGTAACTTTTCTTCTTCTGTGTATGTACCTGCTGGTGTGGTCCTGGGTAATATATGTTATTCAAGAACTGTATTTGCTTGGCATGGCATTTACAAAGAAAGCATCAAAGAAGTAGACAGCTGATATTTTTGATGATACCCTCTTCTTTCCTAACACCTTTCTTTAAGCAAAACTTAACGTGTTTTACATCACAACCCCCCTGTATTCGTAATACTTTACAGTTTAAGGTGATGCATTATGGTCACAGTTTAATATAATTAAAGAAGCACTAGAATCAGTGACAAAGAGACATACCTGAATAGGAGTTACCTATACAAACCACCTATGGAAACATGAGTGAATTCAACTAATCTTTCATTTTCTGTATGAAAATTGGTTAAGTTATTTGATATGAAAGTGTTTCACAAATTGCAAAACACTCTAAAATGCAGAGAATTTTGTTATTATCATTATCATCCTCATCAAATCTGGCAATACTGTTATTATAAAGTAATGGAATATATTCAACAAATACTCTTTTTTCAGCATCTATGGTGGATCAGGCATGTTCCATGCATAGTATTTTGGTACTTATACCATAGGGTGAGTGTGTTATTGTAGAAAAGATTACTGAGGCATCAGCAATAAAAGGTTTAATAAGCTGTGTGTGTAATTTGTTATTTTGGGGAGGACTGTGACATCAGGCACAACAACCTATTAATTAAAGCTGATTATTGGTATTACAAATTTGTGCCAAAGTACAAGCCAAGAGAAGAATTCCCTATTGTTAAATATTTACCATTTGTATCCTGTACTCTCCTATCTATCAGGGCACAAGCAGAGGCTACTTTGAAAACTACTTGACAGCCAATTCACCAGGTCTGCCTCCCCTCAAAGAAAATAAAGTCCAAAAACACATGGTATATTCTGGAATTGTACTACAGAGACAATAAAAGTAGACTACAAGAAGACTTTACTTGATCTCAGTAGGAAGGTGTTTTCTTCAATCTCTATAGCATCATTAGTAGAACGGATTGGGGAGCAGATGGCAAAGAAATAAAAGAGAGAGAGAGTTATATTCTTTTTTTTTTTTTTTTAAAAATGAGCTTTGTTAAAAACTTCCTGGGGCTTTAAACATATGAATCATGTATTTCACTCGTCTAAAATGTTCTATCTATTCTGACACTGTTATATAACACAGAATAAATTAATAACATTTTAGGTATACTTCAGCCCCTCCTATTATCATCTCTTGGAGCTGCAGAGAAGTGGGTAAGAGGAGAGGAGGGTGGAATAGGAAGACAGGAGGGAGGGAAAAAGAGAAAATGAGTTTGATGTATTTTATTTCATTGACTGTCAGGAGATTTTATAAATTATCGGGGAAAGATACTTAGACAAAATTTAAACTAAATGAATTATTTAATAAACAGATGCCAAGTGGAAATGCATAATTTATTGCTACTATGCATAAGCTAGTTTAAGGATTCCACAGCTTTTTCTTGTTTGCCTAGACTAAAATATTTTCACATACAACCTTGTGTACAACCAAGGGAAAAGTATATAGTCATACTCAATCAATCATCTTTCAGTTTAATTCAGCAAATATATATATGATGTATAAATTTTGTTATATATTTTGAGGGGTAGGGGAATAATTGAAGACATGGGAATTTAAAGAAGAAAAATACTTAGGCACCAAAAGTTGTTTCCAGATTCATCTCTTTCACCAAATATCTTACCACGCAGGCCTTGCCCGATTGAGCGTATTTTGGCGACATCTCCATAACTATGGGGCCTGGAATGCTCCTCCCCACTTCTGAGTCCTGTAAATATTTCCTTCAATTCACAATTCAAGAGTATTTTCCCCATTTCCCCAACGTGTGAGTAGATTCATTTATTGCATTTCATATATATGTTTAATAAAAATCTTTATAAAATGTGTTAGTTATCGGTTTAGGGAAAAGTGTCAATCAGTAGACTATGAGCTCCTAGGGCCTGGGCAAGATGTCTTATTCTGCTCAAGAAATGGACAATGTAGTGTTATGGAAATAGTAAACACTGTGAGAATTAGCAAACGAAATTATAAGAATATAAATATGTGCAGAAAAGTCTGAAGAACAAAGATTCTTAAACTTTAGTATCCATCCCTCTGTGCCTCAGATTCTTCAACTTTAAGAAAGGTACTAATGACATGATTTACCTCATAACATTGTTATAAGAATGAAATGAGTTAAAACATAAGAAATTAATTCAAAAAATGGTCTGGAATTAGTTGAAGAGTTGAAACATGAAAGAACAGTACTAACACATTACTCAGAAAGTGTAATAGTACGATGATGATGATGATGATGGCATCTGTAAACTCTCTGATAAAGCTGTTTGGTAACAAATTATTTGATTGGGTGGATGTTAAGAGAATTCAGTTTTAGTATCTGTTCTGTCATGAGCTAAGTGTATTACTTGAGTAAAATATTACACTTCCAAAATCTTAGAATCTCTGTCTATGAGAGTTTTAGGAAATGTTTTTGTTAAGGTTTCTTCCATTCTTTGGTCTCTTTTTTCATTATATAGGTAGAAATTTCCTACATTGAATGTAGCCCATTTATTTGTGGTTTTAAGGTAGAATACCCCTGATGTGATGTGATTTTAAAATTATTATTCTTTATGCCTTGTATGATGGTCACTCGGTAAGGAGTATTCTTTTTTGATTTTTCAGGCCACATTGTCATTTTTGTCTATCTTTAAGCATGTATCAATGTACTCTTTTCGTACTTTCTTTGGATTACCAACATGAGTCCTTCTCTGAAGTTGTGAGATGTAAATATTTAAGCCAATATTATTCAGAATAGATTTTCATGTTATTTGGATATGAAAAAGATACCATGTTAGGGCTCGCATTTATGGTGATGCCAATCATCACAATTACTACTCATTGATTGACATTCATTTGTTCACTAAAGAATACTCATTGACCAAAAAAAAAAAAAAAAAATTATTATTCTTTAAAGCAGGGTTAGGATAAATAATAAAGCTGTCACTTAATATGGAAACCAATGATAAAACAAAACAGTAGCAGTGAGAGAAACAGCTTATCTAGCCGATAAATTGCACCCCACCCCCCACCAACAGGGAAAAATGGCAATTATTTGCTAACAATAGCAAATGTTAGTACAACTGTTACTGCTAGGGCCTGAACTACTACTTTGTTAAATGAAGTGAGAGCTGCAAGCTGACCTCAACATTTTCTTTCTACAGATTGTCAAATGCTCCATTACAGGTGGAAATGTGTTCTTCTGGTAACTATATTAGAGTAAGAGCAATTCCAGATAATTATGATGATCTCCATAAAATCAATCAATTAATTGCTTTACTTTGTTTCTCTTTCTTCGTTTGTCTCTATTCTCCCTTGTTTCTTTCAGAGCAGTGAACTTAGAAACCCTGGATTTCAGGAGACCACATGCCTGCATGGTAAAAGCTACACATTCCCATCTGGCCCACTACTGCACCTTCATCTGACCTGTTTTTCTTCTTTCAACAATAGTTATGAACTTTCAGTTCCCTTCTACATCTTTCACATATAGCTGCTTCCTATAGCTGATCAGTTTTCAAGACCTGACCATTTTTCTTTTCTGATGTCTCATGTCCCGTCCATATACACTTTTTCTACCATAGCTGTTGGCTTTCAGTTTAGGTCACTGCAATATCACTTATGGTTTTCTGCACTGGTCCCAGTTGAATTCAATTCAGTAAGCATTTAATGACTACTACTGTAAAACCAGCCCACATATTAGCCGAAATAAGTTAACTGACAAATAACAATATAAGCCCACTATGCTTTCTACTAGGGTTCCTCAATGATTAAATGTTTTATCTAGAAGGGCCTTTAGAAATATTCTAATTGAGCACATTCTAATAGAGCTTTGTGAGACAATGGAAATACTCTATGTGTGTGGCTACTGAGCACTTGGAATGTGCCTAATACCACTAATGAACTAATTTTTTAATGTTTAATTTCATTTAATTTTAGTTAGTTTTAATTTTAATGTAGATAGCTTTATTCAGGAAGTGGCTACTATAAAAATGGATTTTATACATGAGGAAGCACCCCTAGAAAAGTTAAAGTTACTAGCCCAAGGTCTCAGAGTTATAAAACTCCTCTAAGTAATCTTAAATCTTCTTTTTCTTTCTAACCCCATAATCAACCCAATAGCAAACTCTAACTTCAAAATATATCCAATATCTGAAAGCATCTCACCATTTCCACTGTTACCACTTTCCTCTGAGCCACTGTGTTCCTTCCCTACTTCCATCCTTAGTAAGGCATACAAGACCCTTTACAGTTGAACTGGCCCCTGGTGCTTTTCTGACATCATCTCACCAATTTCGCACTCATTCCCACTATGCACTATCCCCAGTGGGCTCCTCCTTGCTGCTCCTTTAATACCTCAAACATACGACCACCTCAAGGTCTTTACACCTGTAGTACCCTTGTCTGCAGAGCCTTACCCTGGGTTTCTGTGGAGTAAGTTCACCCACTGCTTTCTTCTCAACTGTCCCTTATCAGAAAGAAATAGGCAGAATTGTATGTCTGCTTATTACCTTTCCATCATTTAGAATAAAAATTTTGTGAGAGAAATTGGCTAAATTCTACACATATGGAGATGGAAATTGGGCCACCTGAAAAGAATTGCCAAAGCAATGCCGTAGCATGAGATCTGAATTCGTACTACTCATGCCAGGATAAAATTAATTTAAAAACTGGCCCAGAACCACTAAAAACACTTCAGTTCTGAAAGGGGAAATTTGGAAAGTGCTCTATAGAGATACTTTGAAATTATAAGGTACAAAAAAATCTGCACAAGAACTACTGCTGAAGATGAGCTCACAGTCAGAATTTCTGAAGAACTCAAGGAAGGAAGAAGTCATAAAGGACAGGGAGCCAACGTGGCAAATGGAAAGATTTATATCCAAGAATCAGTGATAGCAGAAAAATGTGTAACAGACTTTCAGAAGTTTAATTCCATTCTGAAATATGGGCAATAACAGTTACAGGTACTAGAGAAGCACAAAACAAAATAATCAAGGCTACAAGAGGGTGAAGCAAGGCTGAGGATTAAAGCAAGCTTCAGAGAGAAGGTGGATTTGGGGGCTAAAAATATGAGTAGAAATTTTCAGGCAGACATGAACAGGAAAACAATATGAAGAAAGAGAAAATAACATACACACCTCACAACAAGGCTAACAACTCTGGTAATTCTCTTGATTGAAATTAGGTTCCTTAAAGAGTCCTGTGTGAGTCAACATTCTCCACAGAAACAGAAACAATACAATGTATTTGTATATACATACATATGTATGTTTGTGTGTCTATGTCTACATATATACCTATATATATGTAGATACAGATATATAGACAGAGAGAGAGAGAGAAAGTGATGTTGCAACTTGAATCTGAAAGCAGTTTAAAGTCAGAATTCCTTCTTCCTCTGGAGATTTCAGTCTTTTTCTCTCAAGGCCTTCAACAGCTTGGATGAGACTCACCCACAGAATGGAGGGTAATCTGCTTTACTCAAAGTTTACTGATTTACATGTCAGTTTCACCTAAAAAAAAAAAAATACCTGCCCAGGGATATCTACACTAGTGTTTGACCAACTATCTGGGTACCATTGACTAGCCTAGTTGACACATAAAATTAACCATCACAAGCTCCAAAATGGAGGCATATTACCTAAATACAAGGCAGCAGTCCACGTTGTAATGTCCCACGATTTCAGCAATTTTGTTTCAGTATGTGGCCTTATAAATACAATATTGCAATTTTATGTATTTATCTTGAGATTTCCATTGCACAGCTAAAGACAACACAAGACACCTCAGTGTGGACACATTGTTATGAATGTGGGTATTTATTTAGCCTGCAGTGATTATTTCTTTTTGAAAAGTTGCATCATCTGCTCCTAATTTGTTTGCATGACCTAATGTTACTCTCTGATTAAGATATAAATCAGAATGACATTTGAAAAGAGATTGAACTAAATTATATTTGTGAATATGACTATAATATTTGTATGATTTGCCCTCCTGCCTTCCTCCTTCCCCTATAAGAAAATAAATCATATGAAAAAGAATATCCCCACCTATGTTTTAGATCATCTTCATTATTTTTCCAACTGTATCCCTTTTCATCACCAAAACAAACCACAAACATAATAAACATAATGTTTCTCAAGAAAAGCGGAGTAAAAAATCCTTTAAGATTTCTTTGAAAGTTTCCATTTTATGGTTTTTTTATCCTTTTTTTTTGTGAACTTTTAGCATCTCAATATTTATAGCATTACCAAGAAGAATATAAATGCATCTGGCTTTTCCAAGGCACCAGAGTGCGGTATGTCCAGTTTTCATGTCAAAAAGCATAAGAACCTACCCTACACAAATAATAAAAATGAATTCAGAGAATCAATATTTTATGATAACCTAAACACACTCACATAAGCTATTTTGAACTCTTTTTCAAGCCACCCTAAGGCGTCTATTCAGATGCAGAAAATACAAAAGATGAGAGGATATTTTTTCTATCAAAAATAACTATCCTTTTTAGTAACATTTTGAGTAATGACTACATTAGGCATCATCACTCATAATAAAAAATGAGAATGGAAAGTTTCAGTCTATGCCATCATGGAGATTTTAGTCAAGTAAACCACTTTTAACAAGGAAAATAAAGACAGTAGAAGACCTTCAAGTTTCTAGAAACGGAACTAATCTTGTGGGTAATTCTTTTCACCACAAGCACTTGTGGCTCAGAGAATAAAGATAAGAGAACCTGGGCAGGTTTCATAATTGTTTTCTTCCTCAAACTAGATCCTTGGCAGACAAATCATGCCCATTGTGTTGGAATATTTGGCCTCCTTAATAGGATACATACACCACAAAGTCTCCTGGAGAATTAGATTGTCAGAATGATAAGAGATTTTTTTCCTGCCCCAGCAGGAATCCTCCTGGTTGAAATAGTGTATTTTCTCTGCAGCAAGAGCTGCAGAATGTTACTTCCCATGTACTCTGCATGGCTTCTACTGGATGTTTAATGTCTCTGTATGTCCTTCACCCAGATTCTTGCCTACATGTGTTCTCATATGCTTGCCTGTGTTATGAGCACTCTTAATACTCTTAGTGTTTGACGGTTTGGACATTGTAGCCTACATCTACTTGGTTTCAGCTCACTGCCCTTCCTAAACTATCATAACTTCTTAAAGATCTCTTCTTAAAGATCTTCCTGACAACACACCAAGCCTAGACTAACAAATCTGACTTGTTGCCATGTTCTCTTAGGTCAAATTTCCAGCATTGTTGCTTGCTAGGCTCTACTTTTTATTATTATTATTATTTCAACATATTGTGGGGGTACAAAAGTTTAGGTTACGTATATTGCCCTTGCTCCCCCACCTCTCTGAGTCAGAGCTTCAAACGTGTCCATCCCCTAGACAGTGCGCATGGCACTCGTTATGTATGTATGCACCCATCCCCTCCCCACCTACATCTGGCTGACTCTTATATTATGGTACTGACACAGTGGGTTTGGTTTGCTAATGACTTACTGTAAAACTACAGGTAAAATAATTTTTTTTCTTCTAAATTTTCTCTATTATTAAAATGCATAGACAGGTTGCTGGAGTTTATAGAAAAAAAGGTAATGTGATCAATGATTTATAACTCTGGATGCATAAATAGTAGGAGAGAAAGAGAATAATATTGTTTTATTATATCAGATATATTTTAGGTACCACTGAGTGATTGAGCAAAAGATAACATGATCCCTGACTCTTAGCAACATATACTTAAAGGAGATATTATGAATTCCTTGGAATTTGGGAAATTCAGGTTATTTGCATAGACTATTGAGGTTTATTAAACCTCAAGTATTGCAACTATTTCTATTGTTGGAACTAAGACTTTACTTGATAAAATCTTGCTACCCTGATCTTTTGAAAGCTAGTACTTAAAACATGTAAAATTAGCATGAAAATATTTTTCTATCATGGATTTCACATTTTTGTGGATATATTTTCTTTTGCTAGAATATCATAAATTTTTGTCTTTAGTAACAAAAGGAAGGGAGCTAACAATAAGAACTTACTAAGAATCAGTTATCCCACTATGCTCTTTATGCATATTAGCACATTTAATCCTAATAGGCATCTGATAATCAAAACATTTTAACTAAGTTTGCACAGTTGGGAAAATGTGGTTCAGTAAAACTGAACAAACTTCTAAAAATAAAATAACTAGTAGATAGAGCAGAGTCAAAATTTGAATGCATGTCTATTTGACTTCAAAATCCATACTCCTTAAATTGAACTCTAAGAAAAAAATTATCTTCCAAGAACTAAACAATGTGGAATTAAAATTTTGAGAGTTTTCTTCCACAAATGTTATGAAATTTTATTGGGTGTTTTTCCACGGTACTCTACTTACTCTAATATATCCATGTGAGGAATATTGTTGGTTTCTATAGTTTCTAAATTTTCTGCAAATTTGCCATTGAGTGGGCATAAGAAGTGAGTCTGCATAGGCTGTTACTGTGTTCCCTATTAAGCAATCCCTAGAGCATTATAGGTGGTCAATACACATTTATTGAATAAATGACTGCAAAGTGAAATAAATCTTTTTTAATAACACATATACTTTGGTTTTATAGAAATCTAATGATTATCACTAATCATCTGAATTATAGATAATTACTTATATTGATATATTTCTTCTCTTCTTTAAGCTAGTAATGTGATGTCTTAAGAAACATTTAATGGAAAAATGTCTGATTTTTGTCATTCTGAATTTTATAATTTTATATTTTAGCATGTTTACTACCAGGTATCATTGGGGAATTCAGTTTTACTCCCTGGGTTTAATATCTGGTTTCAGTAATACTACAGTAGAAAAAAATGTATTGAGCACCACTATTAAATGTTGTTGAACACTAGGAGATCTATATTTTACTGTGTCTTTGATGTTATTATCTATGTCTCTTGAGGGTATTGGGTTTAGTGGTTAAGTATAACATTTCTTTGACCATAATAATTGTTTATGGTATATTGACAGGGACTCACAATACGCACATAAATTTTAGCTGTCATCTTCTTTTCCCCTTACTAATTTCCACATTGGGATATAATTTATTTCATTATCACTCTCTGTATTTTTTTTCTTTATATATTATACTTCATTTCTTCCTTTTATTTTGCTTCCTTTAATAGCCTAATAGTTGGATATAAGAGAATGTCACTTTTATTTATTCTCTTTTTCCTTTTCACTGAAGGCAAGGAAATTAGCAACTCGATGGAAGGCACACTGTATAGAACATATAAGCATTCTAGAACCCTTAAATCTTAAAGACCTCTCAGCATATTATTACTACAAAACTTAAAGGAACCATTACAATTTTCTACTTGTTTTAGCTTCCACCGCAAGTACGTTAGTCATATAAAATGACAACAATAAAAATATGATTGTTGGAAAGCAAAACAAACTTCTTCAACATTGTTATCTACCTATGTGAGAAACAAGGATCAAATGTAGGTCTCTGTGCAAAGGTGAACTAAACGAGAACTGGTAAGGGCAATTATATTACCATATATTTTTCCTTAGGTAATCTAGCAACTTAATTTGCCCTTTGCTGTCAAAAGAAGTTCTAGGATATTGAATATAGAAATATGAGCCTACAGTGCATTCCTGACTGAAATTTAATCACTAACAGACTTAAAATTTTTTCAAAACAGTTTTATGAGGATAATTTTACTATATTATTTGACTTGCCTTATAGAGTATTTGGCACAGTTCTTATATTTTAAAGGAATTATCACCATCTTCCTCATCAATATACGATAAACAGGCTCCCTCTGTATAAATTAAAGCACAGTAAATGACACATAGAATATACTTCCAGAAAATTTACAATCTGATAGTACCTAGAAAATGTTATGTTTTTGAAAAAGCCAAAATAATTACATTCCTACCACATTTAAAATATTTTTTCCAAACCTCAATTGACAAACAGCTTTGGTAGAAGTCACATTTCATAGCTTACTGAGGTCAGAAACAAAAATTATATTTATGGAATTCTTAAATTAACCATAAAAGAGTTTTGTTATAATTAAGGTAAATGTAGGGCTTCCACGTCTCTGTGGGATAAAAGTGGCTACCTATATTTTAATCCCTTCATACATCCCCCAAAAGTGCTACAAAAGTACAAAGAGAATGAAAAATCAGCTGAAACCCATTCCTAACCAAGTTTAGAAAGCATCATGAGTACATAAATACCTGAAACCAACAAAGCTGGATCCAGAGCCCACACTAGCAGAGAAAATTGCGGAAATTTGTACCAGAAGTAGTGTACATTGGAGTCATAGTGGTCCGTGAAAGATAGCACCTCATAAGTATCACTTCTGAAAGGAACAGATTTTACCTAGAGTGGGGAAATACTGAGAAGAGTCCTAAGACTTGGCAGTATAGACCACTGGCCACCAGGGCCCAAAAAAAAGGTAGGTTGGCGGCAGTGTTAGAAAGGCAGGACATTGAGGGAAGATGGGGGTGACTTTGAAAAGGTAGGTGTTCCCTGCAGGCTTGTTAGTGAATAAATAAAAGATGTGAATGAAGATATAAAGATGCTGAAACAAGTTAGTGTGAAAAATTAGAAAAAAAGATAAAAACAGATTTTTTAAAAATGGTATTTAATTGTGGCTCAGAAGAGAATGCTAAGCAGCAAAGGGACCATCCAAAGCTCTTATGTTATTCCTATTGAATTATTAATTATTGCCTGAGAAAATGCAGTATAAATACAAATAAACAAAAAGGAATCCAGTATCTATGGTAGCCCATATAAAGAAGAAAACAGATAACAGAATAAAAATTTTTTAGCAAATGAAAACACCAAAAAATAGCTATGAAGCAGAGGAAAATACTATGTAGCATTCTGCGAGGAATTAAATAATGTTAAGCAAGCAATTGTAGACATGAAAGAACATAAATTTAGAATTTAAAAAATCAGAATAGTACTACTGGATAAACACTAGGAGGAAATGAAATCAGAGCCAACCCAACTCAAGAAAAAAACTAAAGAATAAGACAACATAATTTCAGAAAGTAAATATAGATTACAAGATCCAAAGGAGACAAATTATAACCAAAGTTACAATAAGGGACATGTGACTATAAGTACAGTAAGGGATCAGAAGTCACTGATATAAAGCACAAGTAAAGAAGATCTATTAATTATATAAATGAAATCCCTAAAGAAGAAAAGCAAAACAAGTGAGATGTTTAATATAAAAATTATAACTTAAGAAATCTTTACTGAAATAAAGGAAGATTTGCATCTCATATTGAAAGCTCCAATCAAATATCTGGAAAAATAAATCCATTACTGTTAAATACAAGCCATATCTTAGTAAACTATTATACTAAAAAAGGAGAAAACTCTTTGGGCCATAGTCAAATATGAAGTAATTAAGAAGCAAAAATAAAGTGTTGGCATCTAACTTTTCTTTTCTTTTTTTTTTTTTTTTGAGACGGAGTGTCACTTTGTCGCCCTGGCTAGAGTGAGAGCCGTGGCATCAGCCTAGCTCACAGAAACCTCAAACTCCTGGGCTTAAGCAATCCTTTTGCCTCAGCCTCCCGAGTAGCTGGGACTACAAGCATGCGCCACCATGCCCGGCTAATTTTTTCTATATATATTTTAGTTGGCCAGATAATTTTTTCCTTTTTTTTTTTTTTTTTTTAGTAGAGACAGGGTCTCGCTCTTGCTCAGGCTGGTCTCGAACCCCTGACCTTGAGCGATCCTCCCGCCTCGGCCTCCCAGAATGCTAGGATTACAGGCGTGAGCCACCGCGCCCGGCCTCAGCATCTAACTTTTCAACAGCAACATACAATGTGGGAAAGAGTAGAACAATATTGTTAACAAAATCAAAGAAATAGGGAAAGAATATATACAGTTGAATTGTATATTAAAGCTATCAAAATACAATTTTAGTGTGAAAACCTTAGGAAACTTTGCACACAGGAGCTTTTCCTGAGGGATGTACTAGAGGAAGAGCTTCAACCAACTGAGATAGAGTTAGAGAAACTATGGAAAAATGAGTGGTGGTGAATATAATAATTATTTAATAATAAATCTAAGATGAAAAGAAAGGTGAGGACAAATATAGAAGAGTATGATGTAAACGCTAAAAGTCAAGAGGCAGGGGAAAATGCAAGCATGCTCCAACACAGTATTAAATTACCACAAAATTACATGGCAGAAGGCACAGATACAGGAACAGGTGGATGATCAGAACTAATAACATTCTACCCACAAACAAACAGTGTAAGGCTAAGTAGAGAAAAAAGGGTCTGTGTTCATTTCATAAAGTTATCACTATGAAAATTAACACTAGAACAAACATACAAATGTTCATAAACACCAAAAGAAATATAAAATCAAAATAAACAGAACAAAAGAAAGCAGATCACACAGTGAAAGAAACATAGTAAATGTAATACATTAAATAATTTTAACTTAAAATGATATGACCAGAAATCAAATATATCAGTGATAATAAAAATATAAATAGGCTTAAATGATCTATTAGAAATATTTTCTAAGTGACTCACCAGATAAGTCTCAAGAAAACTCCATGCTGAATATAAGTGACAAACCTAACGAAAAAGTACTGAAAGTAAAATTAAAGATATGAGTAAAGGAACATTGGGAGAATTCAAGCAAAGTAAAACAGAGGTTGCAGTGGTGCTACCTGACAATGTTAACAATCAGGTAAGATGCATTAAGCAAGACAAAAGAGCAATGCCTCAGAACACCAAATCTACCATTCACAATGAAGACAGAGCAATTATGAATATCTGTATACCAATCAATGCAGCAGCAAACTTCATAAAGAAGACACTGAAGGTCATGCAAAATAAAATTTACAGGGACATGCTGATAATAATACACTTTGACACAAAACTCTCTTTTCCAGACAAAGTAGACCATAGAAAATATAATCAGGATATACAGGACATAAACAACTTAATAAGTTGTAATATATGAATATATATATCAAGTTTTGAAATTTAGAATATATTCTAAAGCTAAAAAGTGTAAAAAAGAAATTGTAACCTTCTCCTAATGCCCACAGCTAAAAATAATCAAAAACACTTATAGTCAAACAAGATATGAGTTTGCTATTTGCTGCAGCAAGGGAGTCTGCACACCAGAGGAAACCATGGGACGTCTCAATAAGAGGATGTTAGGAATGGCTTGTTATAGGATTTGGCCCTACACTAGATAATCCTGGGAAAAGTTCAAAGAACAGGAGTTTTCTCAGGATTGGGTACTATCAGAAAGCAGGGGCAATTCAATGATTAGATTGTTTCATTTTTATTGAGAAGGCAGGAGAAACTAAATAGAGCTTCACTATAATTGGTAAAAACAAGCAGTTGTCACTTATGTGAAAGGGGAGAGAGGGAGGTGCGGTCATTTTTAGGATTGACGCTGTGCTTCTTTGGGGTTCCAACATGATGTGTCTTGGCCCTATTTTGTCCTGTCTCATTATGGTCACAGAGTTACCACAATTGATGTTGGTGTTCTGGTGAAATTTAAACAAATCCACTGTTTAGGGTGTTCTACAAGACTACCACTTTGATTTTCTCAAATAGTCAGTGTGGTAATTTTAAATGCATGTTCATAAATCCTTTGATACTCATCTCCTCAAGTGGAGCTTAATTCTGTACCCCTTTGGCTGTGGGCTGTACTTAGTGACTCATTTCTAACGAATAGAATATAATAGAAATCATGGGATATCATTTTTGAAATTAAGTTATGAAAAGGCAGCAGCTTCCGTCATCGTCTCAGGCTCCCCACCAAAAACCTCGATCATTTGCCCGGGGGCTGTCAGCTGCCATGTTTTCAGAAGTCCCAGGAAGAGCCCCATGTGGTTAGCAACAGAGGACTCCTGCGAAGCCAGCGTGCCATTCACTAACAACCACGTGAATGAACTTGGAAGCGTAGCCTTCAACTCCAGTAGCATCACCAGATGACTACAGTCCAGATAAACATCTAGACTGGAACCTCATGAGAAGCCCTGAGCCAGAAGCACCCAGCTAAGCTGTTCCAGGATTCTTCACCTACTGAAACTGTGATATAATAGTATTTGTTGTGTTAAGCCATCAAATTTGAGAGTAATTTTCTACAGCCTTAGAAAACTCATATAGTTACTGTTCTACAGATTAACTGAAACTAAAGAAATATAGTAATATAGCTAAAGCTAACATAAACTAGGGAAAGGTAAAAAGCAAATGTGATGCATAAAACCCAATTTAGTGGCATAGATACATTTTGAATATGAACTGGAAAAGAGGTGGTATTAGGAACTCTTTCTCAGTTGTGATGATATTATTGTGGTTATGTATCAGGATGCCCACATTTTTAGAAAATGTAAGCTGCAGTATTTAGGAGTTAAGTGACATGATGTCTCTGCAACTAGCTTTTAGATGGTTCTGCCAAGAAAAATGTATACATATATACATACAGCAAATATGGCAATACTTTAACAATTGCTTAGGCTAAGTTACAAGGTATATGGGATTTCATTCCTTCACCCTTGAAAAATTCAAATATTTCTCCAGGTTTGAATTTTTTCATAATAAACAGGAAAATTACATAAAGGTGCCCTGGAAAAAATGTTTATAATATGAACAAAAAAAATCTTAGAAGTTGTGAAATTCTTTCAACCAGTAATTCCTCTCCTTAAAATGTAACCCAAGAAAATAATCAGAGATGTGGCATAGGTTTGTAATCAGGAAACTTATTTCAGTGCAAATTTGGGAAATGCAAAAATTTGGGAACAGTGTAAATTCCCAAGGTAGAGAATGAGCAAATAAATCACAACATATCCATGTGACAGTATATTTTTCTGTGACTAAAAATAATGTTTTAAACATTTAATAAAACAAGTAATTGGTCACTATTAATATTGACTGAAAAGTGGTAAACACAAAATATTCAAGATTTTCAAATTATACATTATGTAAATTACATATGTATATTTACTTTTTATTTATTTCTGAAAGAAATTACAACATAAAATGTTAACAGATTTTTTCCCGTGGTTAATAGAATCATAGTGGGTACACATTAATCTTTGTGTATTTCAACACTTTTTTTTCTAAAATGAGTATAGATTACTTCTGTAGTCAGAATATATTGGTAATGTAACCTTAACATTGATATACAATTATATTAAAATTTTTATATAGTTTGTGTTGTAAAGACTTTAATTCCTCATAATGAAGACACTTTGAGCAAGACTTATGGTATAGCACCCAGGTACATTATGAACACCTGAAATATAAATCAGCCCTTTTACTTTTTTCTCTTTTTTGTATAGCACTTAGCATATTAAAATTCAATATTTACTGATATTTGACAATTCAATTTCATTTTCATGATATTTTATATTTTGTTTCAGTGGAGTGACTTTTTTTTGAATTGCCATAATAAACCTAAATCTGTTGGTGGTACTTTTGCCTTTTATTACTGGCTTTAGCCGTTTCTCAATTCAGGAGGAAATTGCTATCTTTGCATGATTCCTCAGTCTGAGACACTGCAGCTCAAATCCTCTTGAATATTTCAATCTGCTACTATCATCTAATCTGGGAGTTTTGATCATATTTTAGGCAAAAAGTTTTGTTTCATATTTTTTTCTTTTATGCCTTTGCTATGATGGATCAATCTTATATAACATGAACTTTGAGTGACTTTTATAAAGCTTTGTTTACTCAATCTCTTATCAGTTATCTGTGTTTAAAAAAAATGCCTTTGGATGATAGAGGCAGCCTAACTTATGAAATCACCAAGAACATTGGTCTAGTTCAAGGACACCTTATTTAATTACATGTTTCCTCTAGGGCAAGAAAAAATGTATAAGTTTTAAGTGAATTGGTACAAAGGTTGGATCCAGGTAAATTGAAGCCAGTTCCTACTTGCAAATTCTCAGTTATCCAGAATACATTTGGGAAAATCCATTTAATGTGTTGAACAAATATATGCTGACATTTCAGCAGCAATAGGTTGTTGATCTGTTTTTATTCCAACACTCAGGTAGTATTTCCCACTTTCCCACGTATCTATCTCTGTGTTGTGTGTTCCAGATACAAAGATAACTAAGACATAGCTCTGGCCTTCAAAGGAGTCATATGCTAATGGGGAATAGGGACACATAATCTTATATTGCTGATTTTATAAGTACTATGAAAAGGGTTGTATGCAAAAGATGTATGAGAAAAGAGAGGAAAAAATCAAACTTAAACCGAAAAGTTCACATATATTTCAGAACTATCAAAATATTCTCCTTTAGATTATGCTGTATGCTCATCTTCCTTAATAATAGGACTAGATTTATTCTTTTAGAAACCATTATTCACTGAATTTCATTTCTTAGATACAATACAATTATTTTCATAGCCATCACTACTAACAAACTAGGTTCAAGAATGTGGAAAGCGAAGTCTGCATTAGAAAAAGATTGGAAAACATTTAATTCCCCCTAACATAATTATAATTGAACTCTTCTGCCTCTTGCTGCCTATTGTCTTTTTTTATTTATGGCAGGGATGGTTTTGTATACGCATTTCAAACCAAACAATTTTCCCTTTGTTTGGGCTTTTTATTCTTTCATCACTTTGGTCTGCTGCTGGAACATATACTTAATCTTTTATTTAGAGTTTAGATTTTGGAGAATGGCATGGGCAACATTTCCACCAGACTCAGGCAGGACATCATATACTAACTTTTTCCCATGAAAAAGTAAGTTATTTGGCCCTGATAATTATTTTGCTTTTAAAATCCTAAGGATGGTTTTGCGTATGTTCTAAAATCACTTTGAATTTCTACATTATTCTGATTTAATAACAATATTTATAGAATATCAGCCAACATGTCATATGCTGACATGTGTTTGAAGCAGCTATTGAATGTTCCTAGTTTTGGAAACACATGTGCTTGCACATATAGAGACGATGATCAGTAATTCTTTGAAGATGACAGTGATATTTTTTTATATGATTGTTTTATTTGTCATTAAATTACTAATCCAACCAATATGGGATTGGCAGGTTTTGCCATGTTTTGGACAGATGTTTCTTTTTTTGCAAGCCAGATTTAGATGCTCTATTTGCTATTTCAAGCTGTTCCATTTTCATGATTTTATTATAGGAATATATAGTTCCTATACATTTTAAGTGTCTTACCCTTGTTACTTTGTTTCCTTCTATAGTGATCCAAACTCTACCATCTCATGCTAATTAATATATTTTTGCAACTTCAACTATAATGTCCTTATTCAGTTTGGAGAATAATTACCATTCCTAACCCACTACCTATGAGAACCAAGAATATTCAACACAAAATGAGACACTTAGAAAACTTTTCTTCAATTGGGACAAACAGAAAGATTTGACAATAAATTTATTGCATTTTTAAATGATAAAGTACATGAAGTTACTTGGCACATAATGGTTACTAAGAAATATTAGTCTCTCCTATCCTTAATTAAAAAAGAGGTAAGAATCAATGATCTTCAAAGTGGACTATAAGTACCCCTGGGATATGGTGAAACAAGGTTCCATTGTGTTAGAAATTTCACAATTTTCAGATACTACTTTTTATTATTACATTCTATTAAGTTGTCAATTTGTATATATCTTACATTATACATAATATATTTATATAGATTTATAATTATTTTTCTTGCATGCTCAAAAAAGTTTGGAATCCACCAGATTAAATGGACTGTTCTCAAATTTCAGTCCCTCACATACCATTCCATAAATTTTGCTGTATTGACTATTGCTAAAGGAAATTTTAATGCACTGCTAAAAAGAACACAATGAAGAGCTTGGAAATTCAGAAAGTAAAAGCCTATACTAGATAGATGACAGACATATGATAGACAGTCAGATGGACAGATAGATAGATAGAGCTAGATCATCATTCTCAGAAGACTTTCAGCTTAATGTTAACCAAAGCTTGAAACATTCATGGTCTTCTTCAGTCCCACACTAGTAATTTGTGTGTTCTATGTAAACTGGACTACAATGTCCTTGTCTTACTTTTTACTTCATCTTCAAAAATAATATAGCTGGATACAACATTATAGTATGCTAATAATGTTAATTCATATTAAGAGAAATACATAACTAGTAAAAATAATTTGCAGCCAGTACCACCTAAAATATTTTCCTCACTCACACCAGACCAGCTATCCATTCTAGTCTCTGAGTAATTAACACTACGTGCCCATTAGGCTTGATGATCTGAAAGGCAAGTGTGTGCAATGAACATTAGGTGTGTCAGATCTTTCGGTTAACTGTCACATAGTAGCTCTAAGTCACTGAGAAAACAACACACTCTCTGAACCTCAGATTTTGCTGCAAACTAGAGATGACTATACCCTGAAGGAGACTCGTGAGGATTTGATACTATGTTGGGGACCCCCTCAGTGTTAGAAGCATATTAAGCACTCAGTAAATAAGAGCTACTATCTGCCATAACTGTTAGTGTCCTTGTGTTTGTGTATCTACTTGGTCAGAGGAAGTTTCAGTTAATATTACTGCCACAAGTCCAGCCTTCTTAAGCCTTCATATGCTGTCGTACCTTTGCTCTGTGTTGAAAGCTTGGATTTATGACTGTGGCAAACCAGTAAATTAATTTCAGATCCAATTTTTCAACCTCCGATATTCCTTTCTTCAGGTATCTAAATGTTGATTTTCTATATCGATGTTCATACGCCACATATGAGGAAATGATCTGGTATCTATCTCCGAAATTGTTGCTAGATCTCAGTGCTCACAGCTAATATTAAGAGTCCTCACAGACTCATTCTTCCAAGTTTCTGAATTCGTTGAACTTTGTCTAAGGTGGATACACATATCAACCTTTCTCATTCTTCTTTCAAAATGAAATTTCCTTTCAGCCTTCTTCTCTGCCCAAAGCAGGAAATAGCTACCCTGTTCCCTAGCAGTTCTCGCTGTTTTCAAAATATTAGGAGGCACTGTCTGCTATTTGGAATCATTTTGGCTTATTATAAGGGCTCACACTGTACTTCATTAGCAGAGTTGCTGTGAAATCATGGAACATTTTGGTGAAAATTACAAGATATTTAGACTTGTTTCTTGCTGAAAATATGCAAAGCCCTTCAGGGAAAATACAGGCAGATGGTGTTTGAGACATTTATTGTTTTTCCTATGTATTTGTAAACAAATACTATAAATTAAGAGTTTTGGAATGATCTTTAGGAAATCTAGTAGCAAATTAATATATGAACTGATATCAAATTAAAGTTGAAAAACCTGATATGCAATTCCATCTTACCAGTGTATTTCTTTCCTCTCTGTACTCTGTTTTGAAAAGGTTTCAGAATTGATCCAAAATTGATTGTCGAAAAGCTCCAGAAAAAGCAAAAGCAGCAAGCTCTGAGTTTTTCCTCCAAGTATAATTTTGGTAACTCATGTAAGCTCAGTAATTAACGCTACCAAAAATTCCTACTCTTATATGTGCATACCACTGTTGTTTGTATCTATCCAGAAAACCTTAGGCACAAATCCACAGGCATCTAAAAATGAAATGGATTATTCACTTCTTACCATTTAAGAGTCTAAAAATGTAATTTAGATTGTTTGCGGGTTATCTCTAGGGCAGGGCTGTGATTTTTTGGAAGCTTTACAGGTATTACCCTGAAAACCGTATTGGCGCAAGTGGTAGCACATGAGTAACTGTGTGAAGGAAAGAATCCTTAGTTTCTAGCTGCTTCAGTGTTAAGGTAAAACATTATTTACTAGTTGTAATAGTCAGAGTTCAAACTTGGTTCTCATCCAAATCAAGGAGATAATTTTGAAAGTATAAATCATCTATATCCCTCTACTAATTGATTTAGACTTTTCCTTCCTACTTTGCCTAATGTTCCTTCCTCTTGTTCCCATAATAATCTCCCTTCACCTTCTATTTTTCATTTTCCCATTTTGCTTACAGAAAAGCAGAGAAAAGGTCCAAATGAGGTATTTGATCACCAGAAAAATGTTTCTAAGAAGGATGTAGTGGAGATAAAACACCTTTTGGAGCACACTTTTGAAGATACGTTATTGATAAGCAATGCTATTTTTGTGTAAGACATTTATTGTATTTTGACATTCAGATTGATTTTTGCTGGTTGAAGATGAGCACAATTACAAAGAGAAACATTCTACCGTAGTAAAGAAGGTTAAGCTACTGAATCATATTGTTTTTCTGACTTTTACAAATAGACATAGTCATTTCCCCCAATATTCTCATAAGAACTGGAATTAGAAATTGAATTCCCTTTTCTTATTCTTTCTCCCTCTCCTTCACTTGCATTTTCCTCATTCTCTCATTGTTACACAAGGATTATTACATAGAGATATCTTGGAGATTTCTGGGGATGTCTGCAGGGGTATGTTGAATATGAAGATCCTCCTAATGTTATGGACAACAGCTAGGTGTCCCTCTTAAAATGGTTGCACACAAAGAGTGAGCTATGAGGATCCCAGCTCTACATGCTTTACAGACTGTACATATGGATAGTTCAGTGAAAGTCATTCATATCAGATACCAGGCATTTCAACACAAAAAAGAAACAGTCTCTTCTATTGAACAACTCTCTAGTGGGAAGATATTTACAGTATACTCCTCTAGGTCTTTAATCATCATTTGAATTACAAAAATAAAGTTAAATAAAACCAGTTTAAGGGACATAATACTGGGGGCCTCATTCAGGATGGCATTAATCCTTTCATTTGTTTGGTTATACCCTGCTTTCCAAATTGAATGATTTAATTTATTCAAAACCATTCTCTGAATGAACATTTCTTAACTTGCAGAAGAGCCTCCTTTCTTAATCCACAATCCACACTTCTCCATTTCATCCATAAGTAACTAATACAATGTTCTTAAAATATCTTGCACAAACCATGATACATCATGCCACTGGATCGAGGAAGATGAATAATCTTTTTCTAGATCCAGAAGACCGAGACTATAACCCATTTTTCTCTGTCCTTCACAGGGAACATAAATCACCATATCATCATCCTTCTTTGCCTCTTATATACAGAAAATAATTGTAGACATATTGCATATTCTTTGCAGAAAACAATTCCTCTATTGCCTCTCTCCCTTTTTGTTCCTTCCCTGAAGCAAACCCAGCTCTTTAAAGCTCAACCCCTTTAAGTAGAATGAGAGAAGGAATTTTCAGACAGAACCCAAAAAGGGCTAGAAATTAAAACTTGGTTTCTTCACAGAATATATGTCATATGTTAAGAAAGCCCAGAAGTCATGCATGATATAATTACCTATAATACCTGCGGACCAAAACGTGGCTTCTTAGCACCCAGTGGACATGTCCCTAAACACAAGGCATCCTACCCTTGTGCACTTAATGGAGTATGTCAACTCAGACTGTGCGATTTAGAAGCTTAGAAACACCCAGGTACTTTCAGTTGGTGGATTTGTCACCTGACAATTACAATTCTGCTTCAAAAATAAAATTAGCCTGTAGAAATGTGATTGTGACCAAATGATGAATAAGCTCGGAAAAGGAATCGCACCTCCAGCTTTCAGGAATTAGGCTGGACTAAACTGTGCTGAAAGAAAGTGAATCGAGCAACTGAGGCAGAAGGCAGCTCTTCCTGTTGTGTGAAATGATTCACAGTGGACTCAGGGCCAACGAGGGGTGCATAGGAGCACATCCAGGCATCCTGACGTCTTGAGCAGATCCAAATTTAGCCTTCAGACTCTTGCTTTTTACTGAACTAGGATACAATTTCTCATTCCCAAAATATAATGAGGGGGAGATGGAGTGGAGAATTTTAGAATCATGAATATATTGAGTGGAGAAACTTAAAAACAATTTTGAATATCTTCCTTATATAGTGAAAAATAGACCCCAAATCAGTGAGTGCTGTGAGCTGGGTCATATCACTTAATCAGGGACTAATCAGAATCTGGATCATTCATTTGAAGTTTTGGTTTTTAAAATGCATTTTATGTGTTAATTCATTCATTTTTTTTCATGCATTTTTGTGTTTACTCATTCAACAAATTTGGGTTCTGTGAATAGACTGTCTGGGTTTGAAACCCTGACTCTGGCACTTGTTAGCTGAGTGATTTTTATGAAATTGACTTAACCTTTTGTTCCTCTCTTCCTTCATCTGTAAAACAGGCACAGTAAAATATCTACCTTCCAGAGATGTTGTGTGGCTTAAGTAAGTTAATTCATGCAAAGAGTTTAGGACAAAGCCTGGCATACAAGACATGTTCAATGTGTGTTAGCCACTGTTATTAGCCCTTAAATGTCATCTCTTGTAGATAAGACTTTTAAATTAACATCTCACATTTTGAGTTCTGAGATTCATCTTCAAATTTTCTAATTTATGTGGAAGAGGTCTTCCTAAATCAAAACCTAGTACCTCAAATTACCAAGACCCACGTTTCACTATTTATCCTCCTCCAAATCACCATCGTTTCTGTATGCTGTCCCATCACACCATCCTTTTTTGTTACACTGTTCCCTAGACGTAGGAAAAAAGTCTACAACAATGCATGCTTCAAATAAAAACTCTCCCAAATGGGACTTCTTTTTCTTCAGAATTGCCTCAATTTCTCTCTTTTCTTTAAAGAAAGTGATAAACCTAATACATAAATACAATAATTATTAGTGTTTTTACATTAAAATAATATTTTAAAACTCAATCTACAAGCAAGATATGACAGATGAAATATTGAGTCGTAGGACAAGTGAGGAAAGACAGTGCATTACTTTTATTTTGCTTTCATTTTCCCTCTTCCTTTGCTCTATATTTCTGTTTTATTTCATTCAGTGATGGTCGCTAAAGTAAATAAACATCTTTTGTTTCTGTAAATAAATGTTCATAAATCTATATATGTATGTGTATACATCTGTAAAATGAGGAAACATTTTATCTACCAGCGAATCTCCTCAAGAATTTCTAGCAATAGCAACACTCAGAAGGAAAAAATGGTACACGTCCCAGTGGAGGTGCTGTGAAGTTGCCGAGGCCCCAGCCATCACCCACCCATCTACATGACTTGTGAGTTGACAATTGACTTGCAGATTTCCTGGAAGCCACATTCAGCCACATAAGAGATTAAAAGAAACAAAAAGAAGTGAGAAAAAGAGAGAGAGATACTATCATGGTTTCTCTGTGAAACGTAAGTACCTATAATATGTACCTTTGAAGAAGGCCGTGTTATGCTCTGCAAGACTCCTGGACTGGGCTTGTTAGCAGTACCTATAATAATATTAACATTCTCTAGGGTTTTAAGTGGGATTTCTGATTTCTTTAAGAGAAACGCCATTAAAAAACTGAACCATGCGCATCATACTTACAGAGAATGTATAAGAACATAACCTCTTGTAGATATTGTATTGTCTACTCTTATGCCTCACAATGAAACTACCCTAACTAGTGATACTGAGTCACCTGTAAATAATGTTTACTAAAACCATAGTCCAGAAATAAGTATCTAAACACATACATGTAAATATAAACTATATGACCTGCAGATCTCTTATAGTTCTGATTCTAATATGCTCTGACCAGATCTAAACTTCAAAATCACTGCCAGTGACTACAGGGAGACACGTGTTTATCTGGTGCTACAGGTAAGTTTCAAAATCATACTGCTACCGAATAACAAGTGGATGATGCAGGGGAAGTGTATAGGGTGAGCAAAATGACTAACATTAACCTGATTTTCATTTCCTTTCTTCTTTCCAACTTTTGCTATCTTGGAGAACCTGCTAATGTGTCAGCTCTCTATTCTGCTGAGCCTGTCCGTTAGAAATAATATTTCTACACTCAATATCAATAATGCAACTGCCACGGAGAAAATTCAGGCCAGTTACAATGCATGGTACAAAGCTATCTAAGATATAAGTGTGGGCGTTTCAGCTTGGGTCTTATCTCATTTGAAATTGAAATATGTTTGCAGTGCTTGAATGTGGGAAGATTAATTATCACCTCTGTTTCAAAATAAGCAGCAGTAGAAACCCATCACACGAAAATGTGGAAGTGACATTGTCGACAGCTAACAAGAGAAGTTTTCAGCTGGAAAAGGGTGCAAACAGAAACAAATGCATTCATATTTCTAATCTGCAGCCAAACAAAAATGGTGTTTGATACTGGCTGAGTTTGCCTCAGAAAATCAGGGACCCATTTTGATTAAAATGCTAAATGCAGCAAGATGCACCACGGAATTCTGTCTCCCACTTATATCAATGATTATACGTTTCCAAGGTCAAGCTAGCTCTGGCATTTTCCCCCCCAGCAAGAGAAAAGAAAACATAAACACAGTCCCACGGGCCCTCGGCAAAGAAATTAATCTCTCTAAGCTTCAGTTTCCCCATCTACAAAACGGACATAATAAGTACATACTTAACTCGTAGAGTAGGCACAAGTCTATTATGTATTAGTATAAACAATTAACACAGCATCTGGCAGCCAGTAAGGGCTCAATAACTGCTAGCAATTGCTCTTGCAAAACCATCCTACTCTGCTCTAAGACCACAAAAACAAAAACTCTTCCTTCCTGTCTGAATGCAGCTCTATCTCAAATAGTGAGGGAAATAAAAGGTTCAGTTTATCCATTCCTCCTAAACTTCAGTGATTATAAGAGTTCATTTTGGTGCTTCATTCCGGAAAGATACTTCTTTTTTACTGTTGTTTTAAATGCCATGTCAGAACTCCATAGTTAATATCAGGTCTTTCAGAAAGGTCTGTTAGGCCGTTTGAACGCCAGCATTGTGCAGCCCAGGTCTCATTATGGAGCCCTTTTGTTAACAGGAAGGTGTGAAGTTAGTGAGTCTGCTGCCCGTACCATACATTAAGAAAATGAGATGAAAATGGTATAAATTCAAATCATTTGGCCCCTTCTCCATCTCTACTTCTCTCTCAATTTATGTTACACAATGACATAAAGTACCACCTTTAGAGGTGAGCCTGCCCCATGGTTAATCATTCTGATACATGCTAAAATACCTCACACTATAATTTAACATGAAGAACAGCTAGGGGTTGTGTTGAAACTGTCATGACTCACAGGAATCTACTAATTTTGTCCTGTTCACGTTCATTCTATAACTTTGCAAGAATTTCTGCCAACGTTGGTGGGGGTGGCAACCGTGATTAAAAAGAAAAAAAAGGAGAGAGAGAGAGAAAGAGAGAGCAGCTCTTTGTGAAATGGCATCTCGAGTCTATGCCATTGATAGTGTCTTTCTGATTCCCCAGGCAAGCTCTTTCTGAGCCACTCTAAGCCCTCCAGAGACAATTGCTTTTATGAAAGTCAAGCTTCCTTCCATCGGGCTCTCACATCTTCGGCAACAGTCATCATTCTTGAAGCTAGAAGTGTTGTCTGCTATCTTGATGTTGCTGGTGCTGAAAATGGCAAACAAAGTCAGCCTGATTGTTTTAGGTTTGGATTAGTCTGGAGTGCATAGAGAAACATTTTAAAATACTTATTTTGACTATCAAAGTGAGTCGATTTGACAGCAGTCGTCAGGGGAAAAATGTGCACCACGCAGGCACACAAACATTCCACAGCAACCAGCTCCAGCTACTTTGCAGTAGCACATTAGAAGGAAAATTGCTTTCATGAACATCAGTGAAAAAGAGGGCAGTTCTCCAAGTTACTTTGGAGAAGGTACAGCCACAGTGTGGCATCCGGGATGGCATGGAGGTCAAAGGACTTTGGAAGTAAACTCTTACAGCACATAATCTCGTTGCATTGTATGTGTGGTTTGATGCATTATGTGTTTTTATGCAAAATGTAACTATTTATAAATCAGACATAGATTGGCGAATTCTGGTCTGTTATGCCCAAACACAATGGTAATTAACAGAAAGGAGAGTAATTTGGGTAAATAAATTGAGAAAAAACAAACAACTGTCATACAACAAAATAAAAGCAAAAATAAAATGAACTAGTTATGATAAAATTTATCTGCTGAAAGCAGTTTTAGAATTCAGTTCAGTCACCTAAAAATCTGCGTTTGTGAATGGAAAGCTACCCAGACCATTCTGATCGTACTATGTGGTACCTTTTTAGATTAGTTAGTCAAATGAGAAAACTCCCATTTATATGGCAGGGAACTGCATGACTCTTCACAGAAATATATAAAATTAAAGATGGATTTTTTTCTATAACTTTCTAATAATAACAAAGTTTATATTTAATCAATTTGAAATGTCATGATTGCCAATTTCCAAGAGAAATTAAATCATCCAGTATTTATCCCAGTAAAAGATTGATGTCTAACTAAGGGCCTTTCATGATGTATAATTACCAACTCTATTTTTAAGCCAAAAAAACCTACTTACTTTGCCACAAACAAATATTATTTGGAAATAATTATCCCTCAACATGTTTCCAAAAGGTATATACACACTGTCATGTGATGTCTTCCACATTTATAGACATGAAGAAAAATCAGGGTAATTTCTTCATATTATTAATAATTAGAAAAGGAAGTTGTACAGAATACTCTTTCAGATCATCTGGACATAATATATGGAGCCATATTTTCAATATTTTTAAAAGCTAATATTCAGCATACTTTCTTCTATATAATTACATCCTTCAAATCCCTTACCTCTTGGTAGTTAGATTTCTATACTAAGTAATAAACAAATTCCATTTTCATTACAGAGATAAATGTTAAAAAGAGATCATAAAGGTAACAGAAGTAAGATAAGCATTCATCTAGTTTGCGAAGCATTCATGTGATTTTTATGGCACGTGCTCATAAGCTCCCGCCAAGGATGTAGACGTCTCATACGAAAGCTTCGATCTCACTCCCACCTCAAGGTAAGAGCTGGTCTGGGACTAGCTTCCTTTTGACCCCCTCTTCAACACCAGGTTCACGCCTGCCTTGAAGTTCTGGATCTAGTCTTCCAAACAAAAGGAAATGTGTCCTGATATGTTTTAGAGTGGGCCCACTCTCATGCTCTTCTAGATTTATCTCCATTCTCTCCATCTCAAATCAGTTCTGGCCTTCGGTTTGTAAAAGAAGCATTATTATTCATTCTCATTATCGAATAAAATTTGACTTCATATGAACATTTATTTCCCAAAGAACCTTCCTTATCACCACACTGAGACAATCTGAACCCCATGTTTCATTTTCTTCTCCCTAACAATGACTTTTAGGTATAACAGCCCTTTGCAGGGTCAGAGGCACTGTGATTTCTAGTAGAAGAAATTCAACTTGAATTAGTCCGTTAAGAAAAGCTCACAAATACAGGAAGGATGGGACAGAGCTGAGATCAGCAACAGTATGCTATCTCTTGCTCCTGTTTTTCTCGACCCAGTGTCTTCCTTCTCCCCTATATGTAGAAGCAGCTTCTAAACTCATTTCCTTCTACCTCCCCTCCAGAGAGGAAGTGACTCTTCCTAACCCACTTCATTTCCAGATAATTGTAGGAGATAGAAATTGATTATGACTGGCTAAGTTTGAACTTTATCTCAGAAAGGTGATTACAATTTTCAAAACCTCCTATAATGTGGAAAAGGTGGGGAGAAAGAGCTTCCAGAAAGAACCTGGCTAGGAAAAGAAAAGGGTAAAGAAGGTGTGTGGCCATCAGGAGAAAGCCAGGGGAACTGATACGGGAAAAACAACTTATCCTCACTACAACTTCCTGTGCTGTGGACAGATTGTGGCTGTCAGGGAGAAAATTTATCAGATTAAACACATTCATGTGTTTGTCTTTCTCTGCCATTTATCAAATGCACCTATTCCATGGAGAAATATAAAAGTACCTGTGATGGTTAATTTTATGTGTCAACGTGACCAGGCCATGTTGTACTCAGATATCTGATCAAGCATTAGTCTGCATGATGCTGTGAAAACGCTTTTGGATGAGGTTAACATTTAAATCTGTAGACTGAATAAAGCAGATTACTCTCCCTGATATGAGTGGACCTCATCCCCTTAGCTGAAGGCCCGAATAGAACAAAAACCGGACCCACTCCTGAGTGAGAAAAAATTCCTCCTGCCTGACTGCCTTCAAACTGGGACACTGGGCTTTATTCCTGCCTTCAGAATAAAACATCAGCTTTTCCCGAGTCTTGAGACTTCTGGCCTTTGGATTGGAACTACACCATCAGCTCTCCTGGGTCTCCAGCTTGCCGACTCACCCCACAGATCTTGAGACTTGTCAGCCTCCATAATCATGTGACCCAATTGTGTACAGACACAATTGTGTGTGCGTACACACATCCACATACGTCCTGTTGGTTCTGTTTCTCTAAAGAGCCCTGACTAATTTGCTACCGTCCTGTGTGTTTATATTCTCTGTGAGAAATCCTAATGTAAAGAAAGAACACAGAAAGTTCAGAAACCCCACCCAGAGTGTGAGTACCCTCTTTACTGGCTGGAGACAGTGAAAAAGCCAACTTTTACTTCTCAAGGAAAAAGTGACATGCTCTAATGCAGTCAATCTGTAGGAGAAAACATATCCTTAGGTCTCCAGAGTCCTGGAGCCCACTAGGTAGGAATGAGTGACAATTCTACTTTTTTGCCATTGCCACTGTATATAAAATAGAGTCTTAAAACAAGCTTAAGTCTTAAGGGCTGGGACAAAGGCTTCTTATTACATTTCCTCACCCCTCAGTTCCAGCCAGCTCTTCTGCTATTATAACTCACGGAGATTTTGTGAAAATTAAATGGGCTACTATATATTAAAATTCCTACCAAAAATTACAATACAGAAGCATCCAACAAAATTTGTTTCCATATTTTGCCTCTGTGCACAAAAGAATTGACAAAGCTGGCCTGAGACTGCTATCTTTAGAAAGCCCTGTCTGCAAGGTTGGTCCTTGGCTGGCATCTGGGTACTTGGATTTCAGAATCGTTCCCACCATTCCCTAGGTGATTAGATTGGCTCACGCTAAATTGTGCAAATCATAGGTTTATGCTAAATATTTGCTTTCCTTCCCTGAGTCTCAAACTTTTGTTACCAGAGGGTGCCTACATGACCAGTCCCCAGTAAAATCCTTGGGCACTAATTCTCTAATGGGCTTCCCTATAGACAGCATTTTACATTTCTTACCACAATTCAATGCTGGAAGAATTAACCAGGTCTTGTGTAACTCCACATGGAGAGCATTTTTAGAAGTTTGTATCTAAGTTTTCTCCAGACTTGCCCCTACTTGCCTTTTCCCTTTGGTAATTTTGCTTTAATTTAATAAATGTCAGCCATGAGTACAACTATATGTAGAATCTGTGAGTCCCAGTGAATCACCAGGGTAGTGTTGGGGAAACCCTAACCTGGCCTCTAACTTCCTAGCTACTCCCTTCAAATTCAGCTCAATCTTCCAAAATCTGTTATATTTCAGCCTATGCCTTATTTCTGTAGAGTCTACAAAGATTCCACTAGCCCAGGGATGTAAAGCTGAATATATACCCAAAGTAATTTGGGGTTTAGAATAGCAATCTTTCTTTTTATGATAATTTGCTAGTGGGGCTAGTTATGTAGATAAAGAAGATATAACCATATATTATATATATCAGATTTTAAGTCTGCATCCCTAGTTAAGGCAACACATTTGGTTATTTTAGATATGCAATTGAGGCCCAAGGGTTTATGTCATAAGCATAGTAACAACATTTTTAATCTAGGGAAATTTTAAGGCAGATAAAACCAAGATGCCTACCTGAACCACGCAAAAACAAAAAGCAATGAAACAAATCAATAAAAACTCACAGAATACCTAGCTTTGAGCAATGTTCTTTTACAATGAAATCTCCAAGATGAATTAATTGTAAAATCTACATGAAAGTAACTGGATGAGGTAACTTGGTAAATGGGATTATAATTTTTGCTTAGGACCCTTTTTACCTATAGCTAATTATTTCCCTTTAGTCGGTAACATTAAATATTTTATTCTCATGTTTTTAATTTAAAAAGTAGAATCAATTCCTTTATTTCTGAAATATTTTCCTCTTTCTCAATCTGTCAGTAAAAAACAGTTAGAACACCAGGGTTTACCATGAGCAGATAATATTCTTAGAGGGTAATGTCCTTAAGATGGTAGAAATGCTGGTCTTTTCTCTTTCCCAATGAATAAGTTTTATCAGCATAGAAAGTAAAAGTCCCATTAAATACTCACAGACAGGAGTAAATATAGGTGGCTAATTTATGTGGCTCAATGGAGTCTTGAGTACAGTAGGGGACTGTAAAGTTACAAAAGCTACACCCATACACACAACCCTGTTTTCTCTGCCAAGGGTATTATATCATATATGTACTTCCCATGTCTCTAAGAGCCCTCTGATCCTCCCAAACTTCTAAAATTTATTTGCTAAAAAATAAAGCACAGGAAACAACCCACAACAGAAAGCAGGAGTGAAGACATACTGAAACGAGGAGGAATTAGTGAAATACTACCTATTTACTAATGAAATCTGCCATTTCATTGCACCCCCTCCCCTTGGCTCAGCTGCTCTGGCCAGACAGGCTTTTACCCTCCTCCCAGGGAGACAGGACAGTGTCGTTTTCCCTTTAAAGAAACTGGCTGAGTTGAGAGAAAAGATCCAGTCATTTGGGAATAGTCTAACAAAAGAGCCATGTTCCTGCCTTGTTATCCAATAATGGATCCTATCACTCACCCTGTGCCACTCATATGCTCAGAGCTGACAATCTGTACTTTATGTTTTATTAATAAACAATCTTATTTTTTGTTAATAAACGACATTTTTATTTATGCTTTATTTATTTTTATTTTATTTTATTTGAGACAGAGTCTCACTCTGTTACCCAGGCTAGAGTGCCGTGGCTGATGGGAAACTCCTGGGCTCAAGCAATCCTTCTGCCTCAGCGTCCTGAGTAGCTGGGACTACAGGCATGCACCACCATGCCCAGCTAATTTTTCTATATATTTTTTAGCTGTCCAGCTAATTTCTTTCTATTTTTAGTAGAGATGGGGTCTCACTCTTGCTCAGGCTGGTCTCGAACTCCTGAGCTCAAATGATCCTCCCGCCTCAGCCTCCCAGAGTATATCTATGCTTTATTGATAAGACATTTTCAAAATTGTTGACAGTCAAACATTATTAAACATTTCAAAATTCTCAAAAAAATGAAAATTAGAGGCCAAATAACCCCTCCCTAAAAAGGAGCTCAGAGAAAATGCAGACAAAGAAAATTAAAATGAAGATGTAAAAACCTTTAATACACTCAAAAAATAGAGAAAATTAGCAAGATTCTATAAAAAAGAAACCTTCAGAGAACAAAAAATAAATTTCAGATACTAAAAATATAACAGAAATAAGTATTATTTAAGAATTGTTGAAAAATGGAGCTGAAGAAATCTCACAGAATATGAACCCCAAATTCAGAGAGAAAAAATATGAAAAAAAATTTAATTAAAGGAACAACCTTTAAGTCCAACACCCAACTGTACATGTTCTAAAAAGACAAAGTAGCAGATATGTTGGATAAACAAGTCTAGAGACCTAATGTAGGACTTGTGGGTTATAGTGTACATGGGATTCATATCAAACAAGAAGATTTTGGCTAGTCAAGTCACAAAAACAAAAAAGAGTGGGTAACTACATGAGATGATGGGTATGTTAACTTGCTCGAATAGAATAATCTTTTAACAATTTGTACCCCATAACGTCATGTTGTATATCTTAAATATACACATAAAGTCATTTTTTTTTTAAAAAGGGAGATAATGCAGAAAAATGAGCAGGAGAAAAGTATTAAAGAAATGAAATAAGATTTTCTTTCATAACTGTAAGACTCGTATCTCCAGATTTAAAAGGGCTCTCAAGGTGCCTGTCAAGAGATGAATGGAGAAAGACCCACAGTAGGACACATCGATGTAAATTTTCATAACAGCTTGGGTAAAGTAGAAATCCTAAAATATCCTGATTGGCAGAAATAACAGATGAAATACAAAGATTAGCACACTACAGCCCACTTCTCGAAAGCAGTACCAGAAACCAGAAAATAATGGAGTTTAAGACCCTAAAATCATTTAGGAAAATATTTTCAACATAGAATTCTGTACATAATCAAAATTCAATCAAGGGTTGCATAAAGATACTCTTAATAATGCAATGCAAAGGATCAGAAAATTAACCTCCATTTATCCATTCTGTGTTAACTACTGGAGAATGTGCTCAATACAGGGAAAGAGTAAACCTAGGAAGAGAAAGAAACGGGATCTGCAATCAACAGGAAAAAGGCAAAGGAAATTCCTAAAATAATGATGAAAAGAAATCACAGGATAAATGCACAAGGCCTACCAAACCACCAGTCAAGTCTGGAGCAGCAATACGGAAGGCTCTGGAAGGGATATCTTGCAGGAGAATATGGAACCCATAGTTGACTGATGTGTTTGACCCCAATGAGAAAAGTTTGTTTGCTCTGTTAGAGAGCGTGAGGAATATTTTATAATACGTCCGTAGAAAAACTTCACCAGAGGAAAAAGTAAGATCATTTTTAATATTTATAGAAAAAAATTTCATAATAAAGAAACATATTGATAGTTTGCTGTATAGCTTAGCATTGAATTATATTCATATAGTCATAATAAAGTCTGCAATAAATATTGATTTAAACAAAATGTTAGACATTATTTTGAGAGATCTGAAGGAAGGAGTGTGTGTGTGTGTACATAGAAAGAGAGAGGATGTTATCATAAGTGGGTTGATTCTATTTTTCCAAAATAAGGTATCAATAAATTATGCTATTATCTCTAACACTGGAAAATCAAATTATAACAATTAATCACATTATTTGGAATTGGTCAAGTAATCACAAAAAGAAATATCTAAAAATGGTAAGATTGGTATTGTATAAGAGTGATTGAGGGTAGAAGGGGGTAGGAAAGAGAATAGGACTGCAGTTATTTATAATAAACCTTGGCGCTGTGTGTGTATGAAATATAAAGATTACCAAATAATATAAATAATATACACATACATACATGTGTGCCCATGCATATAAACATGTATACATAAATATGTGTATACACATTATGTATTTTAAAGAAATATTTAATTTAAAAAGGCAAAAAGAAAAATTAAATAATGTAAATAGTTTAATTTAGAAAAAATTGTAAGAAAAACCCTAAGAAAAACAGAATTTAATAAAAGATTAAAATACATGTAAAATGGATTACAGGAAAAACTGCAGAGAAGAATTTTTATAAAGAATGTATTTTTTCAATACTTCTAATATAATTATAGAATAATATAATTAATAGTAAATTTGAATGCCTGAAACAATGTAACATTCAAAAGAAATCTCATTTTTTTCTCATGTTTCTTAAAGCAAATAAAGAGATCCAAGTGCACAGTGTTTTTCAACCCTCACTAAAATCCCTTCCTGTCACACATGGAGACTGAAATGCAAGATCACTTGATGTACACAGCAACTACACAGATCTGGTACTTAGGATAATTCATTCAAAGGCCCTTGTCTTTGCCTCAGTATAACTGACATGAATGACTCAAAGCAGAAAACTATTAATTTACAGCTTTTATACATGGTTTACTAAAATTTGGAAATCAAATAACAAAAAAAGAAAAAAGAAGCCAGCTTTCTCATTTGAGTCACTTTGGGCACAATTGTGAATTTCCAAATAGACCACAATAAACAGTTCCTTGCAAGTATTTGTGCCCCCTGCCTGCCACGATTATAGCAAACAAGAGAGGTGATGATGATGAAGCAGAAATATATATTTAAAAACAAAACATATGACTTTGAATTAAATTCAGAGGAGATATTAATAATTTAGATTAAATGATTATTATACACACTGCCACTCCAGGGAATAAAGAAAAGTCAGGAAGCCATATTTCTCATTAATTGGTAGGGACAATAGATAGAAATAAGAAAATTCGTTTTAGTAGCCAGGGTTGAAGTCAGGGTTAATCTGCAGAACCTGATAACCAGGTACCTGTATTGTACCATGATACGGACTCCACTGCACCATTATAGAGACTGTTTATTCACATCCAAGTCTCAGAGAATGGTATCCTCTAGAGGAATGGAGAATATAGCTTGAATGGACATACATGTGTCATTGTTTACAAATTTTCACATTTCTGTAGTGGAACCCTAGATGTATTTCTTCCTTTAAAAAGGAGGAGGTCTTATAAACCTGGAAGAACTGCTTATTTACAGTAGCATGTTCAAATGCACTGAGAGAGTTTGAAGTCAAACACATCCTAATTTGGAGTTTTTTACTCCCATGACTCTCACACTACCATGGATCTTCTCAGGTTTTGGGAGTCTTCCTCTACAGGCTCTAATATTGTGGCTCCAGCTTGAGACCTTTTGTTTGTTGCCCAACGCAGAATATTCAAATTTGGAGAAAAACTTTTTCTATGGTCTCAAAACTTTGCCTTATTTCCCTTCATGTAAGACTGTATGAACAATAGTTTCATGACTATTATAGCCCCTGCCCTCCAAATAGCTTTTTGCAATTGGCATCTTATCTCATAAATATTTAACATTTCCATATTCTTTAAGAATGTTTTGTCATGCATAAATAATAGCTCACACAAAACTTCTCCTAACTCTGGCTTATAAAAAAAGTCACTTGATTGTGTCCTTTATGTGATGAAACAGACGGGAGAAATAACTGTGTAAGTTTACACTGTGAAGACTCAGAACAACCCAAGAAGGATGAAATAATAAATGAACCATTTATCCATTTATCATCTAGTGGAATATAAAGTGATGCTTATTTTTCTTCCCCAGGAGACATGATCTGCCTGTCCACCCAGAATGGCAGTCCTTTGTGAGAACACCTCCACCATATACTCGAATAATGGCTGTAACTGCTTTGACAGTGGATTAGAAGAAACAACGTACAGCACAGCAGCATATGCAATTTCCCTAAGTTGATTCTCCATCACTGGAGCCTCCAAAAGTACTATAACTAAGTTCCATCTAATCTTCCAGTTATGATACACCATTCTTTAGTGGGTGCCCAAGGAAAGCTGGGGATGTTTGCTTCAAACTAGTAGAGCAACACTTTCATTTATTCACCATATACTAAACCATGAACTTGGGATACATTTGTGAACAGAGATCCCTGTCAACATTGAGCTTGCATTCTAGTGCAATTGTCATAGGGGTCAATGAGGTGTTGCCAAACAACAGAAAGACAATAGATATAATAAATAAGCAAATTATAGAGTAAATTAGAATGTGACAAACGTTACAGGAAAAAATGGACCTAAGCAAAGGAGATCAGGAGTGCTGGGAACGATAGTTTACAATATTAAATAGGGTGAACAGAGTAAGCCTCATTAAAAAAGTAATTTTTTAGTAAAGATTTGAAAGCAATAAGGGCATTTTCCAGGCAAATATCTGTAGGAGGAGCATTTGAGGCAGAGAGTACACCAAGTGTGAAGTGTCTACCATGGGAGCCTTCCTAGCATGTTGAATAAAAAGTAAGGGAGACATTTTGATGGAGACATTTTGTTTCAAGGGTCTTTTTCTTCCCTAACCAGAGTTCCCTCTCATAAATTTCTTTTTCTGGCCCACTCTCAGTCTCTAGGGCATATTCTTTCTTTCTGATTCTCTCTAAAAATAGCCAGCATTTTAATGATCTGCAGTTTCACTTATGTTATCCTCTTTTGTTTTCGAATCTCTAAGGAAAGGTGGACATCAATGCTTTCATTGCAAAGATGAAGAACAGCTTATTCCTTATTCAGAGAGCTTAATTCCTTAAAGTCAGATGGCCAAAGTCAAACCCCAAATCTTTCACTCCAAGACCAGTGGTTTTTCTGTCATTGTCTATAATGTCACAGACAAATATTATCTGGATTTTCTATTACTGAAGAAAATTTAGTCAATTCTCTACCATAAGAAGGTGAAGAAAAAAACAGGTAACGATAGAAATCAAGGAAAGAAAGAAGGGAGGTACACACACACACACACACACACGCACACGTGCATACGCATTGGAGTGAAAAACACCACCAATTGTATCATCATCCTGGTATGAAGGATAGACTACTTACCCTAAAAAAATCTAATTCCAGTCTTTTCTTTCACATACCACCGCCCCCCCCCCCACATACACATACATGTTTATGAAACACTCAAACACCTCCACACTTCTCCACCCTGCTCTCTGTGGGAAAGTGACAAACAGAAGTAATCTAGCTGAGTGTACAATACATAAATGTACAACACCATCTTAGCTAAAAGTCCCCACACATTCTGTAGAATGAACATTGTATACCCACAAATGAATGTTTTACAAATTTGTATGTATGTGTAAAGGAGAGGCGGGAAGTTACACTTTTTTGGTTGTCCATACAAAGGTCAATCTTGTCCTCTCTCTCCTGCTGCCTCCATTAATGGTTTCCTCTCTTTGTATCTTCAGGTCGTACTCTTAACTAGCTCTGGAATATGACAGATTCCTTAATTTTGATTCCCTAAACCCTGACAACATCATTTTCAGTGGTCCCTTTTTTAAACCTGCCTTAAATTATTCTAATTTGAGTGTGCCATCTGTTTCCTGCTGGAACCGTGACTGATAAAAGTGCCATCTTCCCTTCGTCTAAGACCACAGAAATGACAAAGTATAAAATGATAAATGTAAAATAAAATATTGATGTTCATATGGGAAGAAGCACTGCTATGTCCTGTGATAAAGGAAGACAGAAAGCATAATCTATCCTGAAAAGCAGATCTATAGAATCTCAAGTTTGAAGTAGGGTGTTCTACTTCTATAGAATAGGAGAGATAAAAAAGCGCCTCATATGAGGAGCGTAAAGAGGGCTGGACCTAGGTTCATTACATGAACTTTGTGGCTAAGGCCTCCCTTCTCTATCTACATGAGGAAACAAAAAACTAACTTCTAAAACTTGCTTTGAATTACGGTTGCCTATGTAAAGCTGAGTCCCAAGGGGAGAAAGTAGGAGACATATCCCAGCAAAAAAAAAAAAAAAAAAAAAAAAAAAAAAAATTGAGACAAGCTGCTAATCCTCAGTGACTGCAACTTCGAAGTCATTATCTCATAAAGCCTCTGAGTTACCAACATATGACCTGGATTTGGATCGGGACCCATAGGAACACAGGCAGAAGCATTTACTGAACTGTTAGACATTGTAAAGGTTGAGTCAAGAGGGAGGAAGAATGAGAAGAAGTAGGAAGAGAAGGAGATTTCCTTTTTGGTGAACAACAAAAAATACACAAGAAAAACTAATAACAGTATTAAGTGAGCCAGTAGATAAAAATCAATGAGAAGATGAATTCTCTCCAGAAAAAAATGAAAATAAAATAAAAAATGGCTTTTTAAATAGTGCATATTAAACAGTGTTATATTAAACATATAAACTGGTATTATATTAAAAGTAGGAAAATCTTACTGAGAGACATGTAAGAATAAATTCATCAGTTCAAAAGTAGACCAGTAAACATAGTAGAAGAGAATAAAGGATGAGGGAAAAATTCATGGAAGGGATATTAGCTAAGAATATTCTTGAATTGAAGAGAGACATTGATCCTCATATTGAAAGTACACACCAAGTGATGAGCAGGATAGACAGAAAAGAAGTCTACATCTATTCCCATAAAAATAAAAAAAACTCAGTGAATAAAATGGTATCTCAGAATTTTACCACAGAGAAATGGAAGGTAATCTATAATGATGGATAAAAGATTTTTCATCATCAGTAATAGTGAGAGAAGAGAACAAAGTATATATTTCTACATGTATAATCAGTACCTCTATTATTTTTAACTATACTTGACTTAGACAAATTTAATTTTCTACAATGCTCTGTCAAATAGAGGTTAAGAACACTGTGTTTGAAATCAACAATCTTGACTTTTAATTCCAGTTCTACTCATACTGATGGTGAAATCATTATCAAGTTACACAATTCCTCTGAGACTCAGTTTTCTTAGAATTCAAATGGAGATAATAATTACTTCAGAAGATTGTTTAGGGATATTAAATTTAAGACAATGTCTGACATATACTAAACATTTAATTTCTGGTAGCCATTATTACTAATTGACCAGATTTTCTTATTTTTTAATAACACTTGAGTCCATCAAAAACCAAACTAAGTTGTATATATATATGCAGAATCATAAAGGTGTTAGAGTAAGAGACTAGGAGACCTGGGACCAGATGCAGATGCTTGAGGATCAGGTGCAGGTGTTAACCCTTAAACAAAGGGACTGATAACCACAGGCAAAACCTGGCTTGTCAGCTATTTCTGCCACCTTACATGAACTTTGGCTAGTTACAATATCATTTGCATTGTGGGTTTAAAATTTCTCCACACTTGAAATCACCATGCCAGTTCCAAAACAACCATATAAAGTATTAAAATGGGAGGGAACCAATTCTAGGAATTACTACCCAAATTCTTAGTAAAAGCCAACCACTAGGTATTCCACCTCTTAATTAGTAAGACTTCAAAAGATCTAAAACCACTCCCTCTCAGCATAGCTGCTCTTTTCCACCCTGCTCGCTCTCCTCCCCGGGAGTGTACTTTCACTTTCAATAAAGCTTTCACTTGCTTGCCTTACATGGTGCATCCCGAAATTCTTTTCACAACAAACACCAAGGAAAACCTTCAGTGGGAGACTGGCAACAAAGGCACAGAACATTTCAGGATGCCCAGATATTCATCAAAAACCATTATCTCAAAGCAGTTTTCATTATATAACTACATTTTTCTTTCACTTGTCTCTCTTCTCATTTTAAGATCTCACATTAGGTTACTTTATCCCCTCCTGTAATTTTAATAATCACCTATACACTGATACCATCCAAATATTAATATGTTACTTTAATCTTACATCTCTTCTTCAAGGTCTGTATTCACAACAGATTACTCTATATATCACCATGGGCAATTCAAATTCAACGGACCAAAAATTGAACTCAATCTCTCTTCTTCCCATTCTCCAAAACTAGCCCTTCTCATATATTTCCTTTTTGAGCAAAATCTACCCAATTACTCAAAAATATTTGAGAAACATTATCCTCTCCATTTTTTCAGATCTTACAAAATTTAGTTACCACATTCTATTAATTTTATTTCTAAAGACAGGAATAATATTAAAAATATTTAACAATCTGGGTAACGAGTACCAATGCATCGAAGGGGATGCCATAATGTTAGGGCAGGATTGAGAATCCCAGGATTGACCATACAGCTTTTGGGTCATAGGGAGATCTGGAGCTTTCAAGAAATGGGCTGAACGTAAGAATATCATGGGATAGCTATTTACCATAGGGTATGGAAGGATGTTGATATTTTCACTATCAGTCTGAGCCTACTGATACATTGCAGTATCATCTCCTGCCTAAACTATTTGTACTAACATGTTCTTTTTTCTCTACTTATGATACAATTGCCATTTCTCTGTTCCTTATGGTTTTCCTGTACAACTGCAATATTCTACTAATTGTAATCCAGAGCTCTGATCCCTTTCTTTGTAGTTCTCCTCTAGTGATGACTCAAATCCTGCCAGTTAGTGTTTTCACTTGCTGTGCTTTTAATAATACCACGACAGCTTTGGCATTACAAAAATAGTTAATACTTGCTTTATTTGTATTTGTTTCCCCTTGAACACTTTGTCTCTTTTATGTATTAGATAGTGTAAACCTTTGTAGTTTGGGAAAACTTTAAAAATAAGCGACATTCTTACATCCTTTCTTTTTAATATAGAGCAGATGTACTTTTGCTGGGTGGAGAGTAGGAAATAGCATTAAAGGCAACACTGAAAGCAGCAAAATCCCTGAGCCAGCTGCACAGAATTAAGAAAACACCTTTAAAAACACATTTTTCTTTAGCTTGAAGATTTGAGGAAGAAAGCATTACTTATCTTTTACAATAAATAATGGATTTGGGCAATCTCATAAGACTAGATCTTAATTGATGACTGCACAGAAAGTCATAAAATTCAATATTTAAGGTAATCTCATTCTGTCATTTTAATTTATAGCATTATATATTTTTACATAACAATAGGTTATATTTAGTGTTTTCCATCACTTCTAGTAGAACTTGAAAATGTTTTTGGCTCAAGCATAAATTCAACTTGCATATTATTGAATCAAATAATAAAACTAAAGAAATAGTCTGCTACTACCAAAATGCTGCAGATTATTTTATATGCTTTCAATGTGCATCTAGCTTCTACCATACCACCATATCAAATTTCTGTTAATTCATGCAGTTTAACACTCATTTGAAAGTGACCCTTTTACACACATCTCAATGTAATACATGGTGGTCAGCTGGTGTTGTGGGGCAGGGGGGACGACCAAATAACTTTTTGCAAAACATCTTAGCATTCTCCTTTCTAATCTAGGGTCCTCTGCAACAATTACATGCTTTTCCTTTTTTAAAAAGTTTTTTTTTTTTTTTTTTATTTCATCTTGTTATGGGGGATACAGAATTGCAGGTTACATACGTTGCTCCTGTGCCGCCTTTCCCCCCAAGTCAGAGCTCCAGGCGTGTCCGTTCCCCAGGTCGTGCGCATTGCACCCATCGTGTAGGTATATATCCCTCCCTTCCCCACCCCCCCCTTCCCGAGTCAGCACCTTCAAGCGTTACCACTCCCCAAATGGTGCGCAATGCACTCATTGTGTAGGCATACCCCCATCCCCTCCCCCACCCCCCACCTCAGTCTGATATCCGATTGGTGTCATTCCCAGATTTGTATTTAGGTGATGATCAGGGAAACCAATTTTCTGGTGAGTACATGTGATGCTTGTTTTTCCATTCTTGGGATACTTCACTTAATATAATGGGTTCCAACTCTCTCCAGGAGATCCACAGAGATGTCGTATCTTCATCATTCCTTATAGCTGAGTAATATTCCATGGTATACATATACCACAGCTTACTAATCCAATCATGTATTGATGGGCATTTGGGTTGTTTCCACATCTTTGCTATTGTGAATTGTGCTGCTATAAACATTCGGGTACATGTGTCTTTGTTACAGAATGACCTTTTTTCCTTTGGGTATATGCCCAGTAATGGGATTGCTGGGTCAAATGGCAGGTCTACTTGAATCTGTTTAAGATACCTCCATAATGCTTTCCACAGGGGTTGCACTAGTTTGCAGTCCCACCAGCAGTGTATTAGTGTTCCTGTCTCTCCACACCCACTAATGTTCATTCATTCATTACTGAAGTTTACTTAGCAATTTCTTCTTGAACAATAATCTAAAACACGGTAACAAATTGCATGATTTCATTAGAGCTTTGTACCTGTCCAATGCCCTATGCCTTATTGTTTTGAAGTAAAGCATCTATTTTCATAAGACCATTTATAATTTTCAAAGTACTTAATGATTTCTAAATACAAATACTAATGTTTTATGACTAAAGATTACATGCATGATTTTTGACAATTCTGATTGTAATTTTTAAACAATGAAATAGGATGTTAAAAATCATGACTATCCAAGAAAATCCAAGATGCATGCTTGATATAAACCTAAAAATGCATTCCTAATTTTTGTTTCTTAAATGTTTAGGTTAGGTAAGCAAAGCTTTTTTACAATAAATGTTACTTCGTCATACGTTGTAGTTCTGCTGGTATTAACTCATATAATAGTTTCAATCATATCTATAATACATTAAATATTATTTTTAAAATGGAATAACATGTATATGTTTCTGGTAATGCATAATATTCATTATAATTATGTCACCATAATTATGTAATAATATTTGTATATTAATAACTAAACCTATTTAGTATGTATTTTCAAAACAGGATATACTATTTCACTTAAAGGAATAAAATTTTAATACTTGAATTTCAAGGGCTAGTTGTAAACCCTTAAAAAAGTTAAGTATCTGAAACCACATCATGTTGCAAGTTCAGTATAAGCTAAAAATCGAAATAGGAATAAGACAAACATTAACCAAAGTGAAAATTATTTTTCTCATGCATTTTTAAAATTCCATATAATAAAGCCTTCTTATATAAGTAGTTTTTTAAAGAAAATAAAAGTTTTAACATCTCCATCAGAATTGTATCCCAGTGAATACAGATCTTATTTACCTCTGTATCACTGGTTCCTGGGAGACACTCAATAAGTATTTGTTGTGTGACACAGAATAGGTATTCAATAAACAATTTTCAACAGAAATATGAATCTTAGAAAGACAATGCTGATGCAACATATAAAACTCCATTTTACACGCATTTATGAGACACAAGGGGTGCTATTTTGGGTACATAAAGAAGGAATACAGGAAACAAACTAAAAGGATGAAACAATTTCACAAAAGAATATAAGCAATTGATAAACCCTGACAAAAAATTCAATCATGCTAACAAAGAAATGTTAATTAAAAAATGCAAACTCTTTATTTATTTTTTTTAATAAAATTGGAATTTTTATTTGTTTTGTTTTTGAGACTGAGTCTTGCTCTGTTACCCCGGGTAGAGTGCAGTGGTATCATCATAGCTCACCACAAGCTCATACTCCTGGACTCAAGTGATCCTCCTGCCTCGTCCTCCCCAAGTAGCTGGGACTACAGGCACACACCACCACACCTGGCTAACTTTTCTATTTTTAGTAGATATGGGGTCTTGCTCTTGCTTAGGCTAGTCTGGAACCCCTGACCCTCAAGCAATCCTCCCACCTCAGCCTCCCAGAGTGCTTAGGATTATAGGTGTGAGCCACCACACCCTGCCAAAAATTGAGAATTTTTAAAAGTGACAATAAATAGTTTGGATATGACCAAGGAAGACCAAATCAGTACAAATTTTAAATAAATATTGATTAAACAATTCCTCTTTGAAATTTTAAATAAAAATCTACAAAAAAAAATTTTTCACAGCAACTCCAAACTACTGTTTTGATCTCTAAGCACTATTCACCATTAAAACGAAGCAGGATAACTAAGCAGGGGAGAAGTGGCTGATTCTAGGGCCATGGCAGGAAATCTGGTCGCATAAAAAAAAAAAAATAGTTTATAAAAGACTACTGGGATCTTGTCAAGGGACACAAGAGCCAACTCAAAGATTCCCACTGATCAAAGTTGGGAAAACTTAATCAATAATAATAAACTGCAAAAGATTAAAACACATTAAGTATGCTTAAATCTGTGAGTTTATCATCTTTTATAATGAGGATTCAGTATTTACCATCCCAAATTTGAAACATGTAGTTCAAAATAATGACTATGAAGTCTCAAAAAGTACAAGTCAGTTTTCACTTACCATTGGAGGACTTTTAAAAAGAACTACTAACTCTAATGAGAACACAAATATCCTTGGGTTACTTTTTAATTTCTATTTTGTATGTTAAGTTTAATTAATGGTTTTATTGAAAATATGTCTCTTTTGATCCCAATTTTGTCTGTTTATCTTTTTCCCTTTATGTAAACGTGTATAATTTGACTTTTTTCTTACATTGCTTAAAATTATATTAACAATGCAGATTATTTTTAAGAATTATACTTTAAATGAGAAAGGCAAAAGTAAACTTTTTTGAGTGGCAAAATGCAGCTTAAAATGTCAGTTAATTTTTGGAGAAACTGGAAAGCAGTTTTCTATAAACTATTTTTTTTCTTTTCACCTGTAACTCTTTTTTTCCTTAAATTTCATGTGGGACTGCAAATTAGTGAACTATTTTTTAATGTGTAGGGTGGTGATTGAATAGGCATTATTTCCTACTTTTTTTTTTTTTTGCGACAATCGCACTCTGTCACCCAGGCTAGAGTACAGTGGCATCATCACAGCTCACCTCAAACTCTTGGGCTCAAGTAGTTCTCCTGCCTCAGTCTCCCAGATGGCTGGGACTATAGGCACATGACACCAGGCCTGCTCTAATTTTTCTATTTTTTGTAGAGACAGGGTCTCAGTCTTGCTCATGCTGGTCTCAAACTCCCGGCCTCAAGCAATCCTCCTGCCTTGGCCTCCCAGAGTGTTAGAATTATGGGCATGAGCCACCACACCCAGCCTTATTTCCTTCACTGATGCACATAATTGTTATTTACTTATGGTAAAACAGTACTATTAGCAATGTGTCATTCTTTAGGAAAAAAAATAGTAATATGTTGATAACATTAAGTTGCTTTAGTTATATATTTAGTTCCTACATGTTTATAAGGAACATAATTGAAATCCAAAGCTGGCCTTTATTATATTGAAAAAATACCATTCATGGTTTCTGGAACTTGGAATCCTCAAGTAACCCTCTATATTTCTAAAATATTTAAATGATTTTTCTGCCTACCAAAATTTCTTCTTTCTTCCCCCCCTGTTTATATTTCACCCTTTTATAGCCTCACATTTCTGGGAAAATTATGTGAGATTATGTTTCTGCATTTTTTTACCTTAAGAATAACTGACAATGTTTAAGGTTATATCCCAAAGAAAAATCTAATGTTTTAAATCAACAGTAATATAAACACAGTCACTTTTTCAGATTAAATTTGTAATCAAATTCATGAAAAATGGAAAACTTTAGTATGTGAATGTTTGTTTAGCTTTTAAATTTGAAATCAATAACCATAGTATCTTATTACAAATGAATTAATTATATTTGTAAAATTATATTTATTACTATAAAGCATAACAAATGCTAAGCATTCACATCTCCAAAATTACTTATTTTGGCCACACTTCCTGTTTTAAACTAAATAATGATTCCTATATCATTTTATTCAAACTTAGATCCTCATAAGAAGAAATTTTGAAACTCCTGCTTTTGGTATACTCTTGTTTGTCAGTCAATTTATAAAAATCTCTCTATCTCTTTGGGTGTTATAAACTGAGAGTCTCATTAGCCCGTAATGGACTATTGCTGATCTAACCAAACAACTAGTACTGTCTGCCTGGATTAAGACCAGCATCCATAGAAGCCTCAGTAAAATGACCCTCTGTCCTCTTATACATAGTGTTACCACACAGACTGCCAGAAATGTTACAGATAAACAAAGAGGACATAGTACTTTTTTTAGAGAAATTGATATTTAATTGCTCAGGGCTTCCTGCAATATGTAATGTTGAATTTGATGGAAATTTTTTTATTTCAGTTAATAATTTACTCAATCTTCAGTAGAATTCTACTGAAATCACTATCTTCTTTTAAATATTTTTTCAACTTTATTGAGGCATGATTGACAAAAATTGTATATATTCAATGTGTACAATATGACGTTTTGATATACGTATACATTGTAAAATGATTTCCACAATTAAGCTAATTAACATATTCATATACTTAAGATTTAGTGAATTTCAAATATACAATACATAACTATTAACTATAGTCACTATGCTGTACATTAGGTCTCCAGAACTTGTTCATCTCATAGCTGCAATTTTGTACCCTTTGGCCAACATCTATTTCTCCCACCCCTCGACCCCTGGGTCACCACCCTTCTATTCTCTGTTCCTTTGCATTTAATGTTGTTAGATTCCATATATATGTGAGATCATGCAACATTTGTCCTTCTGTGTGTGGTTTTTTTAGCACAATGTCCTCCAGGTTCATGCATGTTCTTGACAGGATTTTCTTCTTTAAGGCTGAATCATATGCCTGTGTGTGTGTGTGTGTGTGTGTGTGTGTGTGTGTATCACAGTTTCTTTATCCATTCATCTGTCAACGAACCCTTAAGCTGTTCCCATTTCTTGGCTTTGTGAATAGTGCTGCAATGAATACTGGAATGCAGATATCTCTTCAAGATAGTGGTTTTATTTCTTTTGGATATGTACCCAGAAGTGATATTTCTGGATCATATGGTAGTTCTATTTTTAATTTTTTGAGAAACCTCTATACCATTTCTCACAATGGTTGTGCCAGTTTTTATTCTCACCAAAAATATATAAGGGTTTCCTTTCTCCCCATCCTCCCCTTCACTTTTTTTTTTTTTTTTTTTTTTTTTTTTGTGATAATAGCCATTCTAACAGGTGGGAGGTGATATCTCATTTTGGTTTTAATTTGCATTTCTCTGGTGATCAGTGATGTTGAGTATCTTTCCACATATCTCTTGGCCAGTTGTATGTCTTCCTTGGAAAAATATCTGCTCAAGTCCTTTACCAACTTTTAAATTGAGTTATTTGGGGGGTTCTGCTATTGAGTTGTATGAGTTCCTTATACATTTTAGATAATAACCTTTTATCAGATATATGGTTTGCAAACATTTTTTTCCATTTCATGGGGTGCCTTTTCATTTTGTTGACTGTGTCCTTTTCGGTGCAGAAACTTTTTAGTTTGATGTAGTTTCATTTGTTTATTTTCGATTTTGTTGTCTTTGCTGTTGGGGTCATACTCAAAACATCATTGCTAGAACCAATGTTATGGAACTTATCTCTGTGTTTTTTTCTGAGAGTTTTGCAGTTTCAGACCTTAGTTTAAATCTTTAATCTGTTTTGGGTTGATTTTTTTTTTCATGTGACCAACTCACTCCCAAAGCGGGTACACTAAGGAGATGCTTTTGGTTAATCAAGGAGATTAAACTACAAATCCTGCAAATGTATTTATTTACTTTTGAGACATGGTCTCGATCTGTTGCCCTGACTAGAATGTAGTGGCATCATCATAGCTCACAGCAACCTCAAACTCCTGGGCTCAAGCAATCCTCATGCCTCAGCCTCCTGAGTAGCTGGGACTAGTAGCCACACCATGCCTGGCTGCTAGTTTTTCTATTTTTTGTAGAGTCGGTGTCTTGCTCTTGCTTAGGCTGGTCTCCAACTCCTGACTTCAAGCAGTCCTCCCTCCTCATCCTCCCAAAGTACTAGGATTATAGGCATGAGCCAGCACTCCTGGCCTGGCAAATTTGAAGTAAAATAAAGCAAATGTTAAATTAATTTTGCTCCCTTTTTCTCTTGGATTTTTTAAAGTTATTTTAAAGAGTATGGGTGACTCAAAAATGTATATTTCTTAATGCTTCTCAAACTTGAGCAAGGATAAGAATCACCTGGAGAACATGTTAAAACACAGATCCCTGGGTCCAGCCCACCAGGATTCGGACTGAGTGTGGTTGAGTATGCACCAGGGTAAGCATATGTAATTTGCATTTCTAACAAGGTCACAGGTTATGCTGACGGCCATTTGGCACAGTCAGAAGATCTTAGATTTAAATCTCAGTTTAATTTGTCTTGGTCATTAGATAATTTGGCAATAATCTTTGCCTAATCAGTTTTTCTACTTCCCACAAATCTGTTTTAAACACCTCCTTTTTCAGTTTTTATTTTAAATTGTCCTGGGAGCTACTGTTCACATGCCCTTCCTTCACCCAAGAGATGACCTTAAATAATTCTGCTTATTTCATTGCAGGAAATATTCTAATACTGAGGCAAGTTTAAATGATCTACAACTCTTGGTCATTGCCCAAAACGTTGCTGGGGTTATAAACAATTTTATTTCAACACTGTAAGAAAAACCTGCTGCTTTAGGTGTTAATGTTTATGTGCCACAGTCCAAAAGAAATTATTTTTTCTGATATTGCCTTTGAACTTGAAAAGCCTCACTCCTGTTATAAACTTTTTAGAAGGAAATTAGGCAATATCTATCTTCTAATCATCAAGTCCTATAAGATCATGTTTCATAAATTGAAAATATTATAGCACTTAGGTTGGTTCCCAACTTACCTGTAAGTATCAGCTCCTTGTTCATTGCTGTATTTTAGCACTTGATAGCAGAAAATAATAGCAGACATCAATATTTTACAAATGATTTCTAGGATGGAAACATTTTTAATAATATGAAACCAGTATTCCCTGAACATCTGGTACCAAAATTCCTCTTAGGAAGAAAAAGGTGTTTTGCTGGAAACTATCTTAATAAGTCACTGGAGAGTGAAGATGAGGTGCTGGGGGAGTTCAAGAAACAACAAGAGATCATTTTTGTTGCTTACTCTATGCCAAGCACTATTCTCAGTGCTTATACTTAGTAACAGATTTCACCATCCTAACTACTTTATGACATATGAATTATTTTCTCCGCATTTTACAGATGATAAAACTGAGGTAGAGGCAGGTTAAGTGACTTATCCAATTCATGAAGCTGTAAGTGGCAAAGCTGGCATTTGAACCCACCTACAGTCCAAGCTTCAACCAGCATACAGTGCTACTTTATCTGGTAAAATAAGAATAATTTTGTAGGTGAATTTTGTTGTTGGTTTATTGGTTATTGTAGGAAAAAAAAAGAGAAAATGAGGGGGGGAGGAATGAAGTGGGCAGAGGAAAGAATCAGAGAGATGGCAAAAACCCGGAGGATAATGGCACAATGACTGAAAGGATTTTTTTTTTTTTTTTTAGACAGGGTCTTACTCTGCTTCCTGGGCTAGAGCACAGTGGCATCATCATAGCTCACTGCAACCTCAAATTCCTGAGCTCAAGTGATCCTTCTGCCTCAGCCTCCCAAGTAGCTGGGACTACAGGTGTGCATCACCACGTCCGGCTAATTTTTCGTAGAGATGGGCTCTGCTCAAGCTGGTCTCCAACTCCTACCCTAAAGCAGTCCTCTCACCTCAGCCTCCCAAAGTGCTGGGATTACAGGCATGAGTCACCACATCCGGCCTGAAAAAACTTTTTAGAAGAGCATTTAATGTTACAGCAAAATGTTATGCTTTTTTGTTGAGCAATGCATATTGTGGTTCCTCCTCATGAACCTCCACATCAACAGTCTTGTAGAAATCAGTGACAGGACAGAGTTTCACATCTGGGTTAATGTTGTACAGAACAGAGATTTCACTGGGACTAGGGGTAGGGGGGCAAGAGCCCAGGAAAAGAGGTGATCAGCAAATCATAAGTCCAGGTGGTCTGGAATTGTAGTTCAAATAATGTTTTCTAAATCTCAGGAGGAAGGGAGGTCCCAGCTGATATTTGCATTTCATTTTATAGTAAGAAAATTATTTTTTAAGTTTTCTCTGCTATAAATTGAGGGGGAGAACCTCTTTCTGTTATGTAATTTTAACAATAAAACACCATGTCCTGCTCAAGAAATACCATGGGTACTTGTTTTAGTCATAATAAGAAATTACATGAACACTTCTAGAGTTAAGCTAAGAATAATTGACAAGAATATTTTCAAAAAATTTTCTTCATCGTTGAGCAAGTCATTTTACCTGGATAGACCATTCCTATTCTAGTTTCACTTTCAATCTTTGGGGTATTCTTGAATTATTGTAAAAATATATTTTCATGACATGAAACATAAACAAGTATTTTTCTTTCATATGCAAAGCCAAGATTTCCCTTTCTTTTTCATACATGTGGCACTACCGCCCAAACCAGGACAGGCTGGTTGAAGAAGGGACGTTCCTAGGCTGATGACCTGGTTTACTCCCGCACTGGCTGTTATTGTGCATCTGAGGCCATATGGCCCCTGAGGGTTCCCAGGCAGAGCTGGAGCAGGTGGGCCTCCTGGTAGAGTCAATGAGAGCACTAATAAACTTGTCTCAGCTGGATGATACCCTTTGCATATCTTTGCATTTCCTTGTTTTTCCAAGGAACTGCCTTCAGGAGAAAATTCACCCAGGTCACCAATTACACTGCTCCCCAGTAGGTTTGTGAATGCTTCAGGAGACTTATTTGTTGCACACAGAGCTAACTTTTTTGGTTACATCCTCTTAGTTCTCACAAATTAAAAAAAAAAAAATAGAGTGAGAAACTTAAATGACTTTTTAAAAGAGGACATTTTCATTCATTCCTTCATTTGTTCATTCAACAATCAATACATTTTTATTGAGGGTTCAAGATGAACATAACCCTATGCTAGGTATTTTGGGGTGAAATAAATAATGACATTTTATTTAAATGTTTTCTACATGCCAGCCACTATGCTAAGTGCTTTAAACCCACCATGATGTTTAACATTCATCACAACCATATGAGATATATACCTAGGTACAAATTGGGAAACTGAGGCTCAGAGAATTTAAGAATTTTGCTCAAGTTGATACAGCCTCCATGTTGCAAAGACTAGATATCATCTCTGGTTCGTGTGACTTCACAGTCTATTATTTTAATCCTTCTGCTAGTAACAAATGGTTCTGGCCCTTAAAAAGTTAATAGTTTAGTGATATATAGAATTCAATATAAGAAAAATCAGGGTACATTAAGTGTTATAATAATGGCCTGATCAAAGTCTACAAATAAGAACAAGACAGATTGAAATAATTTACATTTTGCACTTTTCGCTAGGGACACTAGAAATTGCTCCAGGTCCTTCAGATAGTGATGAGAATAGCATTCCAGGAAGCATTAACACTAAACTAACAGGCAAAAGACAAGAAACCACAAAGAGCAAGGGTAGATTTGGGAGAGTCTCTAAAAATTCACTGTTGGAAAATCATAAAGAGTTGAGTATGATGCTTGGAAATACGGGTTGAGGTCAAATCAAGAAGCGCCTTAAGGCCGGGCGCGGTGGCTCACGCCTGTAATCCTAGCACTCTGGGAGGCCGAGGTGGGTGGATCGCTCGAGGTCAGGAGTTTGAGACCAGGCTGAGCAAGAGCAAGACCCCGTCTCTACTAAAAATAGAAAGAAATGATCTGGCCAACTAAAATATATATAGAAAAAATTAGCCGGGCATAGTGGCGCATGCCTGTAGTCCCAGCTACTCAGGAGGCTGAGGCAGTAGGATGGCTTAAACCCAGGAGTTTGAGGTTGCTGTGAGCTAGGCTGACGCCACGGCACTCACTCTAGCCTGGGCAACAAAGCAAGACTGTCTCAAAAAAAAAAAAAAAAAAAAGAAGAAGTGCCTTAGCCAACAGGTACATGAAAAAATGCTTAACATCATGAGTCATCAGAGAAATGCAAATCCCAACTACAATGAGATATCATCTCGCCCCAGTCAAATTGGTTTTTATCAAAAAGATAGGCAATAATGAATGCTGGTGAGGATGTGGAGAAAAGGGACCTCTCGTACACTGCTGGTGGGAATGTAAATTAATGCAACCATTGTGGAGAGCAGTATGGAGGTTCCTCAAAAAACTAAAAATACAACTACCATATGACCCAGAAATCCCACTCCTGGGTATATATCCAAAAGAAGGGAATTTAGTATATTGAAAGGATACCTGCCCTCCCATGTTTATTGCAGCACTATTCACAACAGTCAAGATTTGGAATCAACCTAAATGTTTGTCAGTGGATGAATGGATAAAGAAATTGTGGTACACATACACAATAGAATATTATATAAAAAAGAAATGAAAATAAATAAAAAAGAATGAAAGCCTGCCATTTCAACAACATGGATGAAACTGGAGAACATTATGTTAAGTGAAATAAGCCAAGCACAGAAAGAAAATCTTGCATGTTCTCACTCACGTGTGAGAGCTAAATAATCAAAATACTTGATCTCATGGAGACAGAGTAGAATGATGGTGACCAGAGGCGGGGAAGGGAAACAGGGAGTTGAGAGGGTAGGATAAAGTAGGATAATTAATGAGTGTAAAAACGTAGTTAGATAGAATGAACTATGTATGATAGCACAACAAAGTAAGTATAATCAATAATAAGTTAGGGTATACTTTAAAATAGAAAGTGAAAATTGAAATGTTCTTAACACAAAGACATGATAAATACCTGAGGTGATGGATACCCCATTTGCCCTGATTTCATTAATTCACATTGTATGCCTGTACCCAAACATCATATGTACCCTATAAAGATAAACAGCAATCATGTACTCAAAATAATTAAAAATAAATTTAAAAAAAAGAAGTGTCTTAGGTTTACAGTCATGATCAGAAAATACCAATGTGTACTGGTTACTAGATATGAGCACTAAGGAAAACGAAACCTTTAATAAAGTCTCTTATGTCACTGTGAACGTTGTCTATTAACAAAGACTACCCAGGTTTATTTCTTCTACTTTGTGCAACTTCTTTTCTCCAGTTAACATAGACTGGATTTCACTAAGTCACATGGACCATCCTACATAATTCTAGGTCATGAGTTATATAACAAGCCACAACTGCCCTCTGGCTCTCCCCTCAGGTTCAAAGTTTAGGTTACCTTATTGGTGGTTGAGACGATATTCAATTTCCCTTGAGAATTACGTAGAAAAGCAACTGCTGAAACCCAAGCTTTTTCAGCCTTCTGATTCTTTTTTCATATGTTGAAAGGTAAAGAGGGAAGAAAAGGAAGGAAGTCTAGATAGATCAGAGAGCTCTCTGGTGTACATAAATATTCAGTTATGTATGATACAGAGAGATAGAGAGTGTGGGGTATGGTTTCTCCTTCCCCTTATATTATGTAAGTATGCGAAGCATGTCTATTATAGGATAATCAATACTTTACTCTTTTAGTGAAGGTTTTGTGTTAATCCTTTTGTCCAGAGAAACAACTACATGGTGAGGGAAGAGTGAACAGAAATTAGAATTTTAAAACCAAACATTTTATAATATGGGATTTAAGGTAACTCATTAAAATTTCTGATTGTCTTTTCTTCAAATACATTCCATATTCTTGGCTATTTTGGAATGCTATGACTTTGCTAGGACTTTGTAATGTGCATCTATGTTGGACTGTTTATAGAATTTTTTCATACTTTCAATATTTCCAGTGAAGTGTGGATAAGAAAATGGTTTTTATACTTGCCATCTCTTCATTAGAGAATTTTAATATTTTGCCTTCCAAAATCAATGTATTTCTGCCTCGTTGAGTCCTACCAGTTAGTAAAGACTGAGCAATCATTTTTCTTTGGAAATAAGGGCCAAGACAGGAGATGGGAAATGTGAAGTTTCCTGTTTTTTTCTTGTGCACAAAGCTTCTATACAGAGCAGAATTGTATTCTGCTACTATACGACCTGCCCTTGTCCCTTCCTTGAGGAAAGGCAGTGCCGAATGCAGCCATCCAGGAGACTGTGAATCCCATTTGCCCCATGAAAGAGAAATTAATCATAGTAAATATAATGTTTTCCTTTCTAAGCATTATGTGGACCCTACACTAATAGACATTTTGCTGTTTTTGCTATGGCAATAGCAATGTATTGTCATCTAAACCCTTGTGCATGGGTAGTATCAGAGGCTTGCTGCCAAAAGACAAACCACATCAGAGTGAGAAGTTAAGTTGATGTTAGTTTCCTAATTTTGTTTTCATGTCCTGCTGAAATGTCTCTGAAGTTTTACAAGAGAATTTGCTTTGATCAACATTTCTCAACCTTCAGAGTCATCCTGGAAGTGTTTCTGAGACAGGTGTTTGCTGAAATAACCTTGATTGTTTGTTCTAAGAGTCATTGCTGCATGCCTCATAGATTTGTGGGGAGCCTTTACAAAGGTTGCTGACACTGGCACCCAAGTTCATCAATACTCAATCTCCTCAGCCCCCCACACTATTTTTAACGAGGGTACCTCACACCTTGTTGTGTGCACATATGTGCCTAAATAGAAGTTATCCAAGATATTAATACTACCTATTCTTATTTTAAAATTCACACAATTTTTCTAGTACAAAAGTAATGCATGCTCAATTATAGAAAACTTGAAAATCCAAAAATATGAGAGCAGGAAAAATAGCCTGTCTGAAACCACCACTGACATATAATAAAGTCTTTCTTTCTAGTAATCTGTAATATGAACAAGTTTTTGTTATTTATATTGTTAAATACAGTTATAATAAAAATGTATACAGAATAGAATGTCCTGGTTTAAAGTAATCACATAATGCATGCCTTTTAATAGTAAAGAAAAAAAATCATCCTGGCGTTATACTGACTTTCTAACTAATGTTCCCCTTATTCCACTAGCACACTTTTATTTTTCTGTTCAGTTCCCCAAGCGTTACCGATACTCCCTGTAGTGGAAAAGGAAAAAAAAAAAAAAAAAACAAACGGTTGGACACTTGAGGAATTACTGGTTTGAAACACATAAAAATCAACTTCTGAATTGTAATTTTATTATTATTATTATTTGACAAAGGAACAGACTGGCATTCAAAGTATTCTGAATGCTGTTCTGTGTACAGAGAAAGTGAATTTTACGGTCACTGTTGGACTTCTCATAGAGAAGAGATTTCCAAGGTGCTGGGGAGAGAAACTATTAGCACCCACCAGGGACGGACTGTGGGATACTCATAGACAAATTAAAAACCATATGAAGGAATTAGAAGATATAAAGTCATCCAGTCTTAGAAACTTTTATAAACATAATAGTGAAAGAAGGAGACAGTAACAGGAGGAAGATAAAAAAACTAATATTTTGATTTGCTACTTGGGCCAGACATTGTGCTAGGCACTTTCCACATATTACCTCATTTAATTTTTACAACCATGCTGTAAGGCAGAGCAATCCATGGAAGCACAGAGATATTAACCTACACAACCATTTTCTCATAGTCAGTAATGACAGAAAGCTGTCTGGCACATCTCCAAAGCAAACCGAATCAGAAAAAAATTTAGAGACTATGCACAGACAATGGATTGTCAATGGTTAAGAGTTTGTAATATTTGCTTTAAGTTTTTTGTTTTAAATATTTAAAATAAAATACTATTATCAAGCGTTCTCCTTACCCTCAGCCACTTTCTCATTTTCCTGCCCACAGAAGCTACTGTCATAAATATCTCATATCTTTCCATGTCATTTTTTAAATCTATTACATAATTTTGAAATTTTTGTTTTTAGTCATATATTTTTGTACTAAAAATGGGCAATCATTTTAAAGAAGGCAGCATGAGGAACTCTGATATTTAAACACAACCAGTTACTGAAAAAATGTAGGAGAGCTATTCTACTGGAAATTTGTGTCAAGATAATCTTTGCCAGATCCATAAGTTGAATTCATCTTAGAAAACTCATATATGGCACATCAAGATAACTTTGATGTTTTAAAAAAAACTATGGCAGTATTTCTGTTCTTTTGGAGTTTTAACTTATAAGCAATAAGTACATTAGAAATAAGATCAGAAATCAGAATTCAAAATGATTCACATTGTCAGTAAGAATAAGAATTAGCGAAGAAAAGCATGCAAATAGAGCCTATTATTTTATTATCTACAATAACATATGGAAGTTATATCTTTAAAAAGCATTGGCTTTAAGGTATGATATAAAATATTCCAAACATGAAGCTATGAAAGTAATTTTTATCTATTTTGTTAAAACACATGTTTACCGTATACATAAAAAATTATAAAACATAAGCTTTTCAATTTCTTTGACATCAAGAATACTTTTTAGGGGAATGGACACGCTTGAAGTTCGGACTCAGGGGGATGGAGGTGGGGGGAGGGGACAGGCGTATACCTACATGGTGAGTGCCATGTGCACTGTCTGGGGAATGGACACGCTTGAAGCTCAGACTCGGGGGGATGGGGGGGCATGGGCAATATATATAACCTGAACTTTTGTACCCCCATAATAAGCTGAAATTAAAAAAAAAAAAAAAAAGAATACTTTTTATCTTCCAAACCACAGTGGAGAAAAAAGAATACTTTTTTCTAGAGTGTTTAATATAAATTAACAAACAGAAGAGACAATATCATTTTATATATTGTGAGTATGACTGGATACATTTAATTAACTGTATAGTATTAAATACTATGCTGATATGAAATAAAATATTTTGCTTACCATCCCTTTATATAATTCATACCAGAAGTTAGAAATTAATGAGAATTCTATACAGTTGTTCACAAGATTTTATATTATTATGGAAGAGTTTAGCAAATTGAAATAAAACACAAAACAAAAACAACAAAATCAGAGGGTGAGAAACGCTGGATTGGAGGCTCTCCAAGGGCTTCCTACACTGAAATGCCGTGACTTGCAGATTCTCATCTTTCCTCCACCCACTAACTGAAGGCTGTGACAGAAAGAAATGAAAAAGAGAAGGTATATAATAACTCTGGTGGATCAATTCACTCATAAGTTATAAATCAAAAGGCAAGGTCTAGATTATTTTTAAGAAAATCTATGTACCTCACAACCCCAGATGAACCTTTTGGATAAAACAGTATAAACAACACAATGCGAAACTCAGTAGTTATACGTAATACTGGGTCTCGAAACGATTTTAACTATTACAACCTAAAACTTCCCAGAGAACAACATTTTCTAATATTGTAAGTTATTTTTATTTGTTATTTTCTGCCAATATTGGCTAGTCAACAAAGTTAAAATGTTTAGCATCTAGTAAACCTGAAATGGCATAAAATGACTGATGAATGAATTGAGTATGACCTCTGGCCTTTTCTGGATTGAACTCCTTGTTGTATTTTGGGGAAATTAGTGAAGTGTGCTAGATAAATAATTAGTGCACTTTGGTGTGAGAATTATGAGAATTACGAAGAAACATATTAAAGGGTTGAATTCAGCATTATTGCAAATTAGCTAATCTAGTCTTTTGGCACAAAATAAGCAGCCTGCTTTGTACACATTTGGAAGGTTTTAAAAACAAATCAATATAGCCATACACTCAGGACTATGCTAAACAGAGCTGCTGATACGCACACCGCTTCTCCACAGTGGGCCCATTGTGGAGAGCTGCCACATTCAAAACACCTTCCAGCTGTTGGAGGAAACCACAAGAGGGGTGAGGACAGACGCAGACACCCTCCATCAGATAATTACCTTGATTAAGATTCTCAGAATTAAACGAAGTTTAATCAAGGACCCTGCGAAATTGTGAAAGCGCCAGTTTTCTGGGCTTGCTCTCCTTTTCTGCAGATGGTGAGTTGCCAAACAAAATCAAAGGAGTTTTAATTACAAGGATGAGAGGCAAAGTCAAAAGGGAATGAGAGAATCTGTGCTTTGTGATGGAGATGGACCAGCACCAATCAGCAGCAAACTCAGCTCTCCTCTGCATGGAGTGGGTCAATGCATCAAAGCTGAACACACTATCCACATTCTTGACAATTCAAAGGACTAAATTAATAGCTATGCCAATATATCTAAGGTAGTAGCTAATATTCAATTTTCCTATGATATAATGATATATGTGCACTTTTACGGCAGTATTTGGACTGGTATTAGAAAAAATATCCATGCCATTTCAGCTGTTACTAGGAAAGCATGACCCAGCGTGAATCTAAACTAAACTATTATTACAAATAAATTCCTATATAAATTAAAAGGTTAAAAGAGCAATGATAGAGGGATGTCAACATATTTTTTTCAGGTTTCCTGCTTTCTCTTATTTTGAATTTGGACTACAAATCAAAGTGATTATAAAAATGATCCATTCTATGACATTAGTCAATATTGCCTAAAGTCTACTCACTATAACACTAATGTCCTTTTCTTGCATATTGCTATTAAACCTTTTTCCACTATCTTATATTTCTGATATTTTTTACATACAAGGTCTTATATTTATTTCTATTAGTTTGTTTTATTTTCATAAAATTTGGCCCATTATTATAAATAACATCAATTATCATATAATCATGCTAATTAATTTGGTGAAACCATTTTGAGGGGAATGGAATAATATAAAGATCATTTAATCATCTCTCCAAATATTTGATTATATATCTTCTAATATAAGTTTTATATATTTTATAATATTTTCTAAGTTAAACATAAATCCAATCCATCTCTATTTTTACAAGCCACAAATGTAAATGGTTCATAGATAAGTCATTTCCCTATACATTTTCCTTTTTTCAAAGCTCTACAATTTCTATTTCTAGGAGCTCGTGTATTTTATCATTTTGTTTAGTCCTTCAAATGTTTCCTTTGAATTATCCCTCATACACTCCCTACCCTTTGACATCTAGGGGTTTACAATTTCTCTTTTTCTCAAGTTCCATACCATCACCCTCCTGCACTCTGACATCTAGTAAGTGATAGATTCTTCTATTTTGAGGTTTTTATTCTTATGATTTATTTTTACATTTTGTTCCACTCATGCATCTAAAATGGTCTTTGTGGCTCCCATTCCTGTACCTCTGTGGACTTAAAGCTAACTCTTCTGACCATAACTCAGTATAACAGCAATTGTTATAAATTGCTTTCCCCCTGTAAGACCTATCTCTACACAGCATTTTTGCAACCCTTGCTCATTCTTACTTTGTTTTCATTCTATTTTCTTCTTCCTATACAATTTGAGCTATTATATTTTCTGCAATTCTTCTTGAAGTGCCCTTTAGCAGCCTTTTTTTTCTATTAGAGATAAAGAGACTTCACTCCAATCATACAAACATGTTATAAGCTCAACTGGGTCTTTTCCATACGTGGAAGATGTACAAGTTGAGTGATTTGTCGCCTCTTCTGCATGTCGTGTAGCATGAACACTTTTTTTTTTTTTTAACACTATTTAAACAAGAAATATGACCAGTGGAACACAACAGAAAATCCAAATATAGAACCATCCTCATATAGTCACCTAATTTTTGACAAAGCGGGAAAGAATATACTCTGGGGACAAGAATCTCTATTCAATAAATGGTGCTGGGAGAATTGGTTAGCCACTTGTAGAAGACTGAAACAGGACCCACAGCTTTCACCTCTCACAAAAATCAAATCACGGTGGATAACAGACTTAAACCTTAGGCGTGATACAATCAGAATTCTAGAAGAAAATGTAGGAAAGACTCTTACAGACATTGGCCTAGGTAAAGATTTTATGAAGAAGACCCCCAAGGCAATCACAGCAGCAACAAAAATTAATGAATGGGACATGATTAAATTAAAAAGCTTCTGCACAGTCAAAGAAACAGTCATGAGAATAAACAGACCACCTACAGAATGGGAAAAAATATTTGCATACTACACATCAGATAAAGGACTGATAACAAGAATCTATTTAGAACTCAGGAAAATCAGCAAGAAAAAAATCAAGCAACCCTATCAAAAAGTGGGCAAATGACATCGATAGAAACTTCTCAAAAGAAGATATAAGAATGGCTAACAAACATATGAAAAAATGCTCAACATCCCTAATCATCAGAGAAATGCAAATCAAAACCACAATGAGATATCACTTAACCCCAGTGAGAATGGCCTTTATCATAAAAACCCAAAACAACACACGTTGGCGTGGATGTGGAGAGACAGGAACACTCATACACTGCTGGTGGGACTGTAAACTAGTGCAACCCCTGTGGAAAGCATTATGGAGGTATCTTAAACAGATTCAAGTAGACCTGCCATTCGATCCAGCAATCCCATTATTGGGCATATACCCAAAGGAAAAAAGGTCATTCTGTAACAAAGACACATGTACCTGAATGTTTATAGCAGCACAATTCACAATAGCAAAGATGTGGAAACAACCCAAATGCCCATCAATACATGATTGGATTAGTAAGCTGTGGTATATGTATACCATGGAATATTACTCAGCTATAAGAAATAATGAAGATACGACATCTCTATGGTTCTCCTGGAGAGAGTTGGAACCCATTATATTAAGTGAAGTATCCCAAGAATGGAAAAACAAGCATCACATGTACTCACCAGAAAATTGGTTTCCCTGATCATCACCTAAATACACATCTGGGAACAACACCAATCGGATATCAGACTGAGGTGGGGGGTGGGGGAGGGGATGGGGGTATGCCTACACAATGAGTGCATTGCGCACCCTTTGGGGAATGGTAACGCTTGAAGGTGCTGACTCGGGAAGGGGGGGGTGGGGAAGGGAGGGATATATACCTACATGATGGGTGCAGCGTGAACTATCTGGGGAACAGACACGCCTGGAGCTCTGACTTGGGGAGAAAGGCGGTACATGGGCAACGTATGTAACCTGCAATTCTGTATCCCCCATAACAATAAGATGAAATAAAAAAAAAAAAAAGAAATATGTATTCTTTTATTACACACTCGAAATTTCCCAATTGCATGTTGAATTCAAAATAATGCATACAGTACATCAGTATAGGAGGAATAATATAACACCAGTTTAGAAGTTAAGAAACTAGCATTTTAGTACTAATTCAGTCATTATTTTCTGCAAGATTTTGGACAATTTACTATGGACCACAGTTTTCGTTTTGGTTTGGCATTCACTAGGGAACATAGTTGCTATAGTTTAGATATGTTTTGTCTGTCCTCTCCAAATCTCATATTGCAATTTGATCCCCAATGTTGGATGGGGGGTAGAAGGGGGCATGAGTGAGTTCTCACTCTATTAGTTCCCAGGAGAGCTGGTTAAAAGAGCCTGGCACCTCCCTCTTCTCTCTCCGTCTTTCACTTCTTCTCTTGCCATATGATCTCTGCACAACCCAACTCTCCCTCACCATCTGTGAAGCAGCCTGAGGCCCTCACCAGATGCAGATGCCATTGTCATGCCTGTTGTCTGCAGAACCGTGACTGAAAGAAACTTCTTTTCTTTACAATTTACCTAGCCTCAGGTATTCCTTTGTAGCAACACAAAATGGACTAAGACAACAATCACATCAAATGATTGGTTTGTTATAACACTTGGATTCTAAGTGAATATGTCATCTAATGTAACCTTTAAAAAATGTAACCTTTAAAAATTACTTTCAAAAATAAGCATTATAAATCCCTCCCTACAATTAGAGCTAAAGAAAAAGAAAACATTTTTTAAATGTGTAAATATTCTGCATCTATCTTTTTTAATATTGCTCTCTGTTTAGTTTTTTATGCCCTAAAGTCTATGAAAATCTATTAGATATTCAGGAAAAAAGTTTTTATTTACTTTTAAGTTGGATGTGAAATCCTAACGAAGTACCACTACGCACTTATTAGGAGGCTAAGATCAACCATATCAAGGGTTGGTGAGGATGTGGAAGAACTGGAATTCTTATTCACTGATGACAGGAATGTAAAATGGTACAACCAATTTAAAAAATAGTTTGACAACTTTAAAAATTAAACATGTGCGTGCCATACGATCCAGCCATCCACTCCTACATATTAACCCAAGACAAATAAAGTATATGTCCATTCAAAGACTTGTCATTCACATTCATAGCAGTTTCATTTGCAACAGCCAAAAACTTAAAACCCAAACTCCCCCCAAGCAGTTAATCAACAAAAGATGAATGGTTAAACACACTGTGATATACCCAAACAATGTAACGCAACTCAGCAATACAAAGGATTCTACTATTGATACACAGAAACATCTTGAATCTCAGAATAATTATACTGAGTAAAAAAAACAGACCAATCAGTACAATTCCATTTAAATTAAGTTATAGAAAATGTAAACTATTCTATAGTAATAGCCAATCAGTGGTTGCCTGGGGAGGTACAAAGGGGCACAAAGGAAATTTTGTGGGTAGTGAGATAGGTTCATTATCTTGATTGTGGTCATGGCATACATATGTTAAAACATACCAAGTTGCACATTTTAAAATGTGTGCAGGTTATTGTATATCAATTATATATCAACAAAACTATTTAAAAAGAATTTGGAAGTAAAGAAATATTCCCCTTAAGAGTTAGAAAATGAAATTTAACTTGTGCTTAGAATTATACACTGAGATAAATAGGGAAATTTTGGCTTGCTGACTTTCACTGGATTTCATAAAATTAACTTGTATAAACTCTTCATATATTTGTTTTAGAAATAAAAATAACAAAAATAGGAAGATGGCGGAATGGCGGTGAATGCTTGGATCTGCGCTCCGGCGACGAACCGTGGATCCGGACCTGCCACAACGCTAGAGGACCGCTCCCACACAGGAACAGCGGTGTGAATCCACGGAGAATCAGCGTGGGACAGACAGAGCAAGTGAGGTCTGAGGTGAACAGAAATTGAGATCGCGGAACTCTGCGGAAGGCGCGGAACAGACAGTAGCCAGCGGAGCGCAGGCGGCTGCGCCCGCCCCCAGGTGGGGCGGGGGCAGTCTTTAGGAAAAGCGGCTTGCGCTCCTCACTGACCTCCACCCCCAATTGCTTGGAGACCCCCTCGCAAGCCAGAGCAGAATCTCCGAGCGAGACGTAGGGCATTGCAGACAGGAGGCTTTTTCGGGAGAATAGCTTGGAACCTGGGAAGTCTCGGCTGAGACAGTCCTTAGCGAGAAGGGACGGACCTGTGCCAGGGGGGAGGGGCACGATCAATCCCCGATCAGCGAATTGCGCTGTACCTCTGCGCTACTTTTGTCGGTGGTTCTTCAGCCGGTGGCCCCCGGCGGCTTTGCCCGCCAAACCCCCTGGCAGCGGCGGTCCCTGGTCTCTGCCTGCCGGGGAGCCGGTCCCCCTCCGACCCCGGAGCGCTGCGGGCGCCATCTTGAAAGCAAAGTCGGAACCGCTCGGGAGCCATAAGGTGCCCAGCAGCTCTCTCTCCCCGGCGCCCCCCGCTGGTCTCTGGGCCCGCGCCATCTCCGCCGGCGGCACTCGGCGTGAAGGGGCGGAGCTGCGCTAAGACTTAAAATAAACACTGAGTTGCCGCTCCGGAACCAACGGAGCCGGCGTGAAGGGGCGGAGCCGCGCTAAGACTTAAAATAAACACTGAGTTGCCGCTCCGGAACCAACGGAGCCGGCGTGAAGGGGCGGAGCTGCGCTAAGACTTAAAATAAACACTGAGTTGCCGCTCCGGAACCAACGGAGCCGGCGTGAAGGGGCGGAGCTGCGCTAAGACTTAAAATAAACACTGAGTTGCCGCTCCGGAACCAACGGAGCCGGCGTGAAGGGGCGGAGCTGCGCTAAGACTTAAAATAAACACTGAGTTGCCGCTCCGGAACCAACGGAGCCGGCGTGAAGGGGCGGAGCTGCGCTAAGACTTAAACACTGAGTTGCCGCTCCGGAACCAACGGAGCCGGCGTGAAGGGGCGGAGCCGCGCTAAGACGTAAAATAAACACTGAGTTGCCGCTCCGGAACCAATGGAGCGGGCGTGAAGGGGCGGAGCTGCGCTAAGGCGCAAAAACACGATCATTGAGCCGCTGAATTGTATACTTCAGAATTGTGTATCCCTTCGTCTAGTGATGCGTTGTGGTGTTGTGTAGCTCTGTTTTTGTTCTTTTGTGTTTGTGTTTTCGCTGTTTCTGGGTTAGGTCTCTTTGTGTTATTTGTTAGTTTAGTTTTTGTTTTTGTCTTTGTTTTTTTTTTTTTTATTTTTTTTTTTATTTTTTTTATTTTTTATTTTTTATTTTTTATTTTTTTTATTTTTATTTTTTTTTTTCTTTTTTCCTCTTCTCTTCCCCTTTTCTTTTCTCTTTCCTTTTCTTCTCCTTCTGTTCTTTCTTTTCACTTCTTTTTTTTTTTTTTTCTTTTTTTCTTTTCTTTTCTTTTCTTTTCTTTTTTCTTTTTCCTTATTTCTTCTCTCTTTTTGCCTTCTAACTGGGAACCCACGCTGAGCTTGGGAACGGGCCAGGCCCCTGGCTCTGGTACATACCGGAACCTGAGTAGTCACTCCCAACGCCGGCGATCTACGGGCGCGCAATAGCCATCTTGGGGCCCACAGCCAAGTCACTGCGGAGCAATAGGGTGCCAAGAGGCTCCCTGGACGGCCCCCTCCCCAGGTCCACAGACCTTATATAGGGTCCCCACCCACGTCTAAACACTGACTACTTCTCCAGAAGCGAGAGTGTGGAGCCTGGTCCCTGGGGACATTGGGCCAAGGCAGACTTTTGCCTGTGGGAGTTGCGGCAAATGGGGCGCTGAGCGAGCGAGGGCACCATCCACTCCCCACATCTAGTATTTTTCCTGCAGATAGAGACAGAAACCACCCCTATAGAGGAAGAACCAAAGGGAAACAAACAAACAAAGAGAATTTTGGCCCACTACTAGTGTGGACCCTGCCAGCCCTCTGAAAGACTACAACACAGTGTCCTAACTCACCAAAGCAGTCTTGGATCACTCCAATCCTCTAGGATTGGACCCATCAGAAGCAGTCCCCCAACTGAAATAGAAAAATTTCTAATCAATTCACAACAGTCTTCCCCTCTTGCCAAAGGAAGCAATATACCTAGACTACTCCACAGCCTAAGAATAGAGCACAGAGAGTGCTGTTAACCAGACTAAATCTATAAGTAAAGATCCAACGATTAATCTAGATGGGAAGGGCCCAGCGAAAAAACACAGGAAGCACAAAGAATCAAACAGAAAGCTCACCCCCAAAGAGAAATACCGGCTCTCAACCATTTGACACAAACCAGACTCAAAACACCAACATGTCACAGGAAGAATTCCAATTATGGATCATAAACAAGCTAAATAATATACAAGAATCAATGGACAGACAACACAAGGAAAATGCAAAAAAAATTCAGGATTTGGAGGAAAAATTCACTAAAGAAATTGAAATATTGAAGAAAAACCAAACTGAACTCCTAGAAATGAAGAATTCACTCAGAGAGCTACAAAACACTGTGGAAAGTCTCAAAAGCAGGGTAGATCAAACAGAGGAAAGAATTTCAGAAATTGAAGATAACTCCTTTCAACTAAATAAGTCAGTCACAGAGATAGATCAAAAAAGTAAGAGAAATGATCTGAGTCTTCAAGAAATGTGGGATTATGTGAAGAAACCTAACTTGAGAGTTATTGGCATCCCTGAGGGTGAAGAAGACAATAAGCAAGGGTTGGACAAGCTATTTGAAGACATAATCGAGGAAAATTTTCCAGGCCTTGCCAATACTCTAGACATACAGATTCAAGAAGCTCAAAGGACCCCTGGGAGATTCATAGCAAATAGGAAAACACCACGCCACGTAGTCATCAGGCTGACCAAAATATCCACTAAAGAGTCCCTTCTCCGAGCTGTAAGGAGAAAGAAACAGGTAACTTACAAAGGAAAACCCATCAGAATTACGCCAGATTTCTCAGCTGAAACCTTACAAGCAAGAAGAGCTTGGGGCCCCATTTTCACGCTTCTGAAACAGAATAATGCCCAGCCTAGAATCTTGTACCCAGCTAAGCTAAGTTTTCTATATGAAGGAGAAATCAAGACATTCTCAGATAAACAAAGGTTGAGGGAATTCACCAAGACAAGACCAGCCCTGCAAGAAGTACTCAAAAGAGAGTTACACACGGACCAGCACAAGAAAGATCCACGAATGTAAAACTACTCAAGAGCTAAAGATCAAATTCCAGATACCACAATGGCTCAGGAGAGAAAACATTGCAATGAAGTTCTACCCAACAAGCTGAACAAAAAACCGTCTCACTTATCAGTTTTCTCAATAAATGTGAATGGCTTGAATTCCCCGCTCAAGAGACATAGACTGTCCCAATGGATAAAAAAGCACAAGCCAAGTGTCTGCTGTCTCCAAGAAACCCACCTAACGAGCAAAGATGCATTTAGACTGAAAGTAAAAGGATGGAAATCGGTATTTCAAGCTAACGGTAACGAAAAGAAAGCTGGTGTGGCAATCTTAATTTCCAATAACTTAGCTTTCAAACCAACAAAAATAATAAAAGACAAAAATGGCTACTACATACTGGTCAAGGGCACAATTCAACAAGAAGCCATGACTATACTCAATATATATGCACCCAACCTAGGTGCACCTAGATTTATAAAGCAAACCCTACTAGATCTGAACCAGATGATAGATAATAATACTGTAATAGCTGGAGACTTTAACACCCCACTGACAGTACAGGACAGATCCTCTAAACAGAAAATAAACAAAGACATAATGGACCTAAATAGAATGCTAGAACAAATGGGCATGGCTGACATCTATAGGACATTCTACCCAAAGTCCACAGAATATACATTCTTCTCATCAGCTCACAGGACATTCTCTAAGATTGACCATGTCCTAGGACATAAATCATGTCTTCAAAAATTCAAAAAAATAGAAATTATACCATGCATCTTCTCAGATCACAGCGGAATAAAAGTAACAATGATCACAAACAGAAACCCTCACTCTTACTCAAAGTCATGGAAGCTAAATAACCTTCTCCTGAATAATTATTCTATAAAAGAAGAACTCAAGATGGAAATCAAAAATTTCTTCGAATTAAATGACAATGGAGATACAACTTATCAAAATCTATGGGATGCAGCTAAAGCAGTCCTGAGAGGAAAATTCATATCCATAAATGCCTATATCAAAAAGACAGAAAACATGCAAATAGACAACCTAACGAATAGACTCAAAGAGCTGGAGAAAGAAGAACAGAACGATCCCAAACCCAGCAGAAGGCGAGAAATTACTAAGATCAAATCAGAACTAAATGAAAAGGACAACAAAGAAACTATAAGGGAAATTAATAAAACAAAAAGTTGGTTCTTTGAAAAGATAAACAAAATAGACACACCTCTGGCTAGACTAACCAAGAGCACAAAAGTAAAATCTCTAATAACCTCCATTAGGAACATGAAAGGAGAAATCACAACCGATGCTACAGAGATACAAGATATCATCTATGAATTCTACAAAAATCTTTATGCACACAAACTGGAGAACGTGGAGGAAATGGACAAATTCTTAGAGACACATAGTCTTCCCAGGCTCAACCAGGAAGAAATAGAGTACCTGAACAGACCAATATCAAGAACTGAAATCGAAACAGCAATAAAAAACCTTCCCAAAAAGAAAAGCCCTGGTCCAGATGGGTTCACACCTGAATTTTACCATACATACAAAGAAGAACTGGTGCCCATCCTACATAAACTATTCTCCAATATTGAGAAGGATGGAGTTCTCCCCAACACGTTCTACCAAGCCAATATAACATTAATACCAAAGCCTGGAAAGGACTCAACAAAAATAGAGAACTACAGACCAATTTCCCTCATGAATATAGATGCAAAAATTTTCAATAAAATACTAGCAAATCGAATCCAAGTACTTATCAAAAAAGTAATCCACCACGACCAAGTGGGCTTCATCCCCGAGATGCAGGGGTGGTTCAACATACGTAAATCTATAAATGTAATTCACCACATAAATAGAAGCAAAAACAAAAATCATATGATACTCTCATTAGATGCAGAAAAAGCATTTGACAAAATTCAACACCCTTTTATGATAAAAACGCTTAACAAAATAGGCATTGATGGAACCTACCTAAAAATGATACAAGCCATATATGACAAACCCACAGCCAACATCATACTGAATGGGGAAAAACTGAAAGCACTCCCACTTAGAACTGGAACCAGACAGGGCTGCCCATTGTCTCCATTACTTTTCAACATAGTATTGGAAGTCCTTGCGAGAGCTATCAGGCAAGAGAGCAAAATCAAGGGAGTCCAAATAGGGAAGGAAGAGATCAAACTCTCACTTTTTGCTGATGATATGATGTTATATCTGGAAAACCCCCAGGATTCAACCAAGAGACTCCTGGAATTGATTAACGAATACAGCAAAGTCTCAGGCTACAAAATTAATATACACAAATCAGAGGCATTTATATATGCCAATAACAGTCAATCGGAAAACCAAATTAAAGACTCAATACCCTTCAAAATAGCAACAAAGAAAATAAAATATCTAGGTATATATCTAACTAAAGAGGTAAAGGACCTCTATAAGGAAAACTATGAAACACTGAGAAAAGAAATAGCAGAACTTGCAAATAGATGGAAAAATATACCATGCTCGTGGATCGGAAGAATCAACATTGTTAAAATGTCTATACTACCCAAAGTGATCTACAAATTCAATGCAATCCCTATTAAATTACCAACATCATTCTTTACAGACATAGAGAAAATAATTATACAATTTGTATGGAATCAAAGAAGACCCCGTATAGCAAAAGCAATTTTAAGCAATAAAAACAAAATGGGAGGTATTAATTTGCCAGACCTCAAACTATATTACAAGGCCGTGGTTCTTAAAACAGCCTGGTATTGGCACAAGTGCAGGGACACAGACCAGTGGAACACAACAGAAAATCCAAATATAGAACCATCCTCATATAGTCACCTAATTTTTGACAAAGCGGGAAAGAATATACTCCGGGGACAAGAATCCCTATTCAACAAATGGTGCTGGGAGAATTGGTTAGCCACTTGCAGAAGAATGAAACAGGACCCACAGCTTTCACCTCTCACAAAAATCAAATCACGGTGGATAACAGACTTAAACCTTAGGCGTGATACAATCAGAATTCTAGAAGAAAATGTAGGAAAGACTCTTACAGACATTGGCCTAGGCAGAGAATTTATGAAGAAGACCCCCAAGGCAATCACAGCAGCAACAAAAATAAATGAATGGGACATGATTAAACTAAAAAGCTTCTGCACAGCCAAAGAAACAGTCCAGAGAATAAACAGATCACCTACAGAATGGGAAAAAATTTTTGCATACTACACATCAGATAAAGGACTGATAACAAGAATCTATTTAGAACTCAGGAAAATCAGCAAGAAAAAATCAAGCAACCCTATCAAAAAGTGGGCAAAGGACATGAATAGAAATTTTTCAAAAGAAGATATAAAAATGGCTAACAAACATATGAAAAAGTGTTCAACATCTCTAATCATCAGGGAAATGCAAATCAAAACCACAATGAGATATCACTTAACCCCAGTGAGAATGGCCTTTATCAAAAAAACCCAAAACAACACATGTTGGCGTGGGTGTGGAGAGACAGGAACACTAATACACTGCTGGTGGGACTGCAAACTAGTGCAACCCCTGTGGAAAGCATTATGGAGGTATCTTAAACAGATTCAAGTAGACCTGCCATTTGACCCAGCAATCCCATTACTGGGCATATACCCAAAGGAAAAAAGGTCATTCTATAACAAAGGCACGTGTACCCAAATGTTTATAGCAGCACAATTCACAATAGCAAAGATGTGGAAACAACCCAAATGCCCATCAATACATGATTGGATTAGTAAGCTGTGGTATATGTATACCATGGAATATTACTCAGCTATAAGGAATGATGAAGATACGACATCTCTATGGTTCTCCTGGAGAGAGTTGGAACCCATTATATTAAGTGAAGTATCCCAAGAATGGAAAAACAAGCATCACATGTACTCACCAGAAAATTGGTTTCCCTGATCATCACCTAAATACAAATCTGGGAATGACACCAATTGGACATCAGACTGAGGTGGGGGGTGGGGGAGGGGATGGGGGTATGCCTACACAATGAGTGCATTGCACACCGTTTGGGGAGTGGTAACACTTGAAGGTGCTGACTCGGGAAAGGGGGGGTGGGGAAAAAAATATGAAACTATTGTTTTTAACTTGCACTGTTCACTTAATAATTTATCATGAATATTTCCCATATTATTTCATATCATTGTACAAGAAATAATAAAAATAAAAAAAAAAAAATAAAAAAAAAATAAAAAAAAAAAAAAAAGAAATAAAAATAACAAAAATAAATGAAGTGCATCTTTCTATTCTAGCTAAGGTTAAGAAAATTAGAACTGTGACATTTGCTTAAATAACCACATTTTCTTGGATGCAAACACACACTCCTTTCTGATCAAAGTGCTCATAGGCACAACAGAAGCTCGAGAACACTCTAACCAATTGGTATAGGACAGGCCCCAAAAGAGAGGTCAGGAAACAAGAAGGAAACAAGAGCCAGTACAGCAAAGTGGATGACAGTGTGGTATCTCCAGCAGCATGGTGTATTTCAGCAAGCTATCCTGGGTTTCAATTTTAGCTCTGCTATATAATTAAGAGTATATAACAATTCTCAATATTTATGCACCCAACACTGGAGCACCCAGATATATAAAGCAAATATTATTAGACCTAAAGGGAGAGAGAGATTTTTAACACCATATAGATGGAGATGTTAATACCCCACTCTCAACATTGAACAGATCATGTAGACAGAAAAATCAAACAAAGAAAAATTGGATATAAACTAAACTTTAGGCCTAAACTTTAGGCCAAATGGACTTAAAATATACTTACAGAACATTTCATCTAATAGCTCCAGAATACACATTCTTTTCATCAACACATTAAAGATTATCCAGTATAGACCATGTTAGGCCATAAAACAAGTCTCAAAAAATTTTAAAAATTGAAATCATATAAAGTATCTTTTCAGACCACAATGAAATAAAATCAATAAGAAGAGGAACTTTTAAAACTGTACAAATACATGGAAATTAAACAGCATGCTCCTGAATGACCACTGGTTTAATGAAGAAATTAAAAGGGAAATTATAAAAATCTTTTGAAACAAATGAAACTGAAAACACAACATAAAAAAACCTGAGATACAAAAAAAGTAATGCTAAGAATGAAGTTTCTAGAAATAAATGCCTACATCAAAAAAATAGAAAGATTTCACATAAACAACCTAATGATACACTTCAAGGAACTACAAAAGAAAAAAACAAACCCAAAATAAGTAGAAGGAAAGAAGTAATAAAGATCACAGCAGAACTAAATGAAATATAAACTAAATACAAAGGAACAAAGAAACAAAAAATAATTGTTTTTTCAAAAAGTTAAACAATAGCAATAAACTGCTAACTAGACTTACAAAGAAAAAAGAGAATACCCAAATTAATAAAATCAAAAACAAAAAAGGAGATATTACAACTGATACCACAGAAATACAAAGGATCATTAGAGACTATTACTAACAACGGCATGCTAACAAACTGGAAAACTAAAGGAAATGGATAAATTTCTGGACACATATGCCTTACCAATGTTGATCCAGGAATAAATAGAAAACATTAAGAGATCAATAATAAGAACCAAAATTGAATCAGTATTAAAGAGTATCCCCACAAAGAGAAGTCCAAGATCAAACGGATTCACAGCCACATTATACCAAACATACAAAGAAGAGCTAATACCAATCCTTCTGAAATTATGACAAAAAAATTGAAGGGGAAAGAATTCTCCCTAATTCATTTTACAAGGCCAGCATTACCCTGATACCACAACCAGACAGTGACACAACAAAAAACAAAACCAGAAACCAATATCCCTGATGAACATAAATGCAAAAATCCTCAACAAAACACTAGCTAAGTTAATTCAACACCACATCCAAAAGAAAATAAACCATGATCAAGTGGAATTTATCCCAGGGATTCAAGGCTGCCTCAACATATGCAAATCAATAAATATGATACATCACATCAACTAAATTAAGGGCAAATCCATATAATCATATAAATAGATGAAGCAAAAGCATTTGATAACATTCAACAACCTTTCATGATAAAAACTCTCAAAAACTTAGGCATAGAAGGAATATACCACAACATAAGAAAGGCTATGTATGATAAACCAACAACTAACATCATACTGAATGGGAGAAAGCCGAAAGCCTTTCTACTAAGAAATGGAGTACCCAAAGATGCCTACTTTCACCACACTTATTCAACAAAGCACTGGAAGTCCTAGCCAGAGAAGTCAGGCAAGAGAAAGAAATAAAAATCATCCAAATTGGAAAATAGGAAGTGAAGTTGTCCCTCTTTGCAGATGACACAATATTATATATAGAAAAATATAAATATTCCACCAAGAAACTCTTAGAACCAATAAACAAATTCAGTAAAGTTGCAGGGTACAAAATCAACATACAAAAATCAGTAGTGTTGCTATACACCAATAACAAACCAGCTAAAAGAGAAATTAAGAAGGCAATCATATGTACAATAGGTACAAAAAATAAAATGCCTAGGAGTAATCTTAACCAAAGAGGTGAAAGACCTCTACAAGGAAAACTACAAAACACTGATGAAAGAAATTGAAGAGAACACAAACAAATTGAAAGACATTCCATGCTCATCCCATGGATCAGAAGAATTAATATTGTTTAAATGACCATACTATCCATAGTAATCTACAGATTCAGTGCAATCCATATCAAAATGCCAATGATGTTCTTCACAGAAATAGACAAAAACAATCCCCAAAATTGTATGGAACCATAAAGAGCCAGAATAACCAAAGCAATACTGACAGAAAAAAAAAAAAATCTGGAGGCACTTGACTTCAAAATATACTACAAAGCTATTACAAAACAAAACAAAAGAGCCTCTTATTTGTATAAAAAGACACATAGAACAATAGAACAGAGTAGAGAACCCAGAAATAAATCCATGTATTTACAGTCAACTGATTTTCAACAAAGGCACTAAGAGCATATATCGGGGAAAGAATACTGTCTTCAATAAATGGTGCTAGGAAAACTGAATACCCAATATGCAGAAGAATGAAACTAGACCTCTCTTACCATATACAAAAATCAACTCAAAATGCATTAAACACTTAAACATGAGACCAGAAACTATAAAACTACTAGAAAAAACATAGCAGAAATATTTCATGACATTGGTGTAGGCAAAGAATTTACAGTTACAACTTCAAAGAAACAGGCAACCAAACAAAAATAGCCAAATGGGACTATATTAAATTAAAAATCTTTTGCACAACACAGGACACAATCAACAGGGTGAAGGGACAACTTGTAGAATGGAAGGAAATATTCATCAACTATTCATCCAACAAGGGAATAACATCCAGAATTTACAAGGAACTCAGACAACTTAACAGCAAAAAATCCAAATAATTCCATTAAGATGTGAGCAAATGATCTGAATCTCCATTTCTTAAAAGAATACATACAAATGAGCAAAAAGTATATGAAAAAAATGTTCAACATCACTAATGATCAGAGAAATGCAAATCAAACCCATGTGACATATCATCTCACTCCAGTTAGAATGGCTACTACCAAAAAGACAAAAAAATTACAAATACTGGTGAGGATGTGGAGAAAAGTGAATTCTAATACACTGTTAGTGGGAATGTAAATTAGTGCAGCCATTATGGATAACCAGATGAAGTTTTCTCAAAAAAACTAAAAATAGAAGAAATACCATACAATCCAGCAATTTTACTACTGTTTATCCAAAAGAAAGGATTTTAGTATATCAACGGGATACCTACAACCCCATGTTTATTGTAGCACTATTCATGAAAGCCAATATACTGAATCAACCAAACTGGGCATCAAACAGATGAATGAATAAAGGTGGTATGTATTACACCCCGTAGAATACTATTTATAGCCACTGAAAATCAATTAAATCATGTCATTTGCAGCAACGTGGATGGAACTGGAGGTCATTATGTTAAACAAAATAAGCCAGGCACAGAAAAACCAATATGACAAGTTCTATACTAATATATGGTAAGTAAAAAAGTTTATTTCAAGGAGATAAAACACAAAACGATAGTTACCAGAACTGGGAAGGAGACGGGGGCAATGAGAGTTTGGTTAATGAGTAGAAACATACAGTTAGATAGAAGGAATAAAGTTCCAGTGTTCACAGTAGGGTGACTATAGTTAACAATAATTTATAATATATTTCAAAATACCTAGAAGAGAACATTTGGTTGTTCCAACACATAGAAATGATAAATGTTTGAGATGATGGACATCCTAAATACCCCGATATGATCATTTCACATTATATGCATGTATCCAAATATCACATGTATCTCATAAATATGTACAATTAGTATGTATCAATAAAAATAAATGTAAACATGAATTAACGACTAAAAAGAGAAAAAACATAAATTACCAGTATTACTAATATAAAGGGGCTACCATTACAGAACTTATAGGTATTAAAGGGGTACTAACAGAATATTGTGAACCAATCTTATGGCAAAAAAATCAACAACGTAGATGAATTAAGCAAATTTATTAAAAAAATACAGCATACCAGAACTGACATAGATGAAACACCAAATCTGAATACCGGTATCAATGAAAGAAATTGAATCCATGATTTAAAAACCTTTCTATAAAGAAAACTCCAGACACAGATGGTTTCTCTAAATAACACCAATCCTACATAAATTCTTTCAGAAAAGGGAGTTTTTCTTTTTTTTTCCCTCTCAGCTAAAGTGAATTGCTTAGTGATGGGGTAGGCATATGTTTAGTTTCATAAGAAAATGCCAGAACATTTCCCAGAGTGGTTGTACTGTTTTACAGTATGTATGTATGAGAATGCTGATTTCCCTAATTCTGACTGGAAGCATGAAAAGCTGTGAGAAAGCACTGGTATGCAGTGCGTGAGTGTCCAAGAGCTTAGGCTTCATTTGAATAATATCATTCATTCATCTGCCTACCCATCAACCCATTCATTCACTCAACAAACAGTAAGAATTTCTCTGTGCAACAATTATATACAGTGATGGCCTTCAGAAGCTTACAGTCTAGTAAAGGAAGTACACATCTGTAAACAAATAAATGAAATTTAAGGTTACAGGTGCTACTAAAAAGGTTTGTCTTCAACAGACCTCATGCTTTTGGGATTCACAGCTCATTGACAAGTATTAGAATTTAAGAGTCAGAACAACACTTAAAAGTCAGCAGTAATCACAACACAGTATCACAGTATTTTACAGAACCTCTAAAGGCACTTGCATTTACCTTACTATTCACTTAGCAATCCCACCACCCCGTAACACAATATGATGTCCTGGCCACATTCTCTTGTACTCACAAGGTTTGACTGACCTTGAAAACCAACTAGGCATCATGCTCATTTCAGGCACAAGTGGCAACATGAGCAAAGGGCAGTAGCTGTGAAAGAACATGGTTCATGAAAAAAGAAAAAAAACTAATGGCTTACAATAAGTGGATCAGAAGTTACAAGGTGTAGTGAGAAATGAGGATGGGGAAGAAGAGAGAATTTCGGGGAAATCCTAGTGTGCTTTTCTTGGAGGCATGGATTTACTATAGGAACAATCAGGAATCACTGAAACATAGTGGTAAATTAAAAAAGAATATGAAAATATTTGCATTTTAGAAATATTATTTGTATTTTATTATTATTAAAATATATAGAGAGAAGTAATATGGGCATGAATTAAGGCCTCAGCCACAGAAAGATACAAGAGACAAATATGACAAAATTAAAGATGTATAATGGGAAAGACTAGTCATAATATTTTTATAATAGTGATATCATAGAAAAAACATGTAATACTAATTGTCCTATGCTATGTGGTTATAATAATGTTATAAAATAAAATTTATTAATCATAAACTTTAAATTATTAAGTTAAACTAATTATACATAATTAATAATACATTTTCATGTGATTTTATTTTTACATGCTTATTATAATTTATATGTTTATGTGCCAGATAATTTATATTATTGTTTTTAGCTATGATGACTGGTATAGAATTGTACAATTAATGAGTTTGAGAAAGACTAATAACTAACCACTTTCCATATTTTTGTAGAACGCTTACTATGTGCCGAATAGTGTGTTCTAAGCAGTTTACAATCATTATTATTTACATTTTTCACACCAGCTCTTGGATATGAGAAAGGACAGACTCAAAGACATTAGATAACTACTTTCACTAGGTTATGCAGCTAACAAGTGAGAAAGCTGGAATTCAGACCCATTGACTACAAAGTTTTACATTTTTAACCACTACATTAAGGAAAGATAGTGATTTCAAGTCAAAATATGTGAAATGGCTGCATGTTATCCAGATTAATGGTCTTCTGTTTTGGACCTCAGAAACTAGTTACAGTATTTGAGAACCTTAGCATCTGGGTAGTCACTGAAGCCATATTAATTGGTGACATGCTCCATCCTCACTGTTTGTATAGACAGAATACATATCATTCTATTTTTAGAAAAGTATAGTAACTCTCATGAGAGACATAGTAAAGCTGACAGCAGACCTCCAGAGCTGGCATGCCAACAAATCAAGTTCACCTCTAACCTCTCCAGTAGTAGAACATTCAGCTGAGAGTGAAGAGCTTCATGGTATACAAGTTTGGTTTTTGTGGAGAGGGAAGAAAAAGGGGATAATGTCAAAAGAGAATGTGGTGTCATCTGAATTGTTTTGTGAACTCTGGTCTGGACCTAATAGCAAAGCTCAAAAAAAGATGAAAAAAGAGCCTTCCCTCCTATGTCAATGGGGACACTGAGAAATACAGCCACTACATCCCTAGTATGGGTGCTAGCAAGAGATGACAGTGCAGCAACCCTGGCCAGGCCCAGGGCCCACAATGCAGTGACGATGGATTTGTGCATCCATTTAGGGAGCACAAGGGCATCAAAAGAGGGGGAATGGACACCACTCTGTGACCAAAGGACCACTGATTGCTATGGCTGGGCAAGAGTCTATGGGGTCTTCCAAGAGTCCCAGAGGAAAAGGAGCCTTGGCATCTGTATCAGCAATGGCACGAAGAATAGGAGATTATTGCTTTTTTCCATTATCCCATGCACCTGACTGAATTGCCCTGTCTGCTGTGGCCTGAGCAAACACACATTACTAATTGTTCATTCTTTCCTGTCACCAAGCAATTTTTCTGAGCTCTGCATATCTAATTCCATTGTCATTCGAAAACTAGTTCCAGGAAGCCTGAGCATCTAGCTTAAAACCAGGATTCCTTTTTATACAGGATGTATAGTAAGTTCTGGCTTCATATTGCATTGTTTTCTAATGTCAGCCACTAGTTAATATTTTCCAAATTACATTTATTGGGGTGTTATAATGCTCAAAATGGCCTCTCATCTCATTAGTCTCTTGATATTTAAAAAGTAATAAAGGTATAAGGTATAAAAAATGTTTCTTAAGTAAAAAATAAAATCAACTCACACTCAAATCTACTCTAAGTAAAAAAAAAAAAAAACCAAAAAACCAAAAACTGATAAAGGTGTATGTACATGTGACTAGATATCATACATGTTCAGAGAAGAAGTTAATAGTGCAACCTCTGTGGAAAGCAATATGGAGATACCTTAAACAGATACAAGTAGACCTACTATTTGATCCAGCAACCCCATTATTGGGCATCTACCCAAAAGAACAAAAGACATTCTATAAAAAAGACATCTGCATTCGAGTATTTATAGCAGCACAATTCACAACTGCAAAGATGTGGAAACAACCCAAGTGCCCATCAATACATGGGTGGATAATAAAATGTGGTTTATGTATATCATGGAGTACTACTCAGCTATAAGAAACAATGGTGATATAGCACCTCTTGTATTTTCCTGGATAGAGCTGGAACCCATTCTACTAAATGAAGTATCCCAAGAATGGAAAAAATAAGCACCACATGTACTCACCATCAAATTGGTTCCACTGATCATCACCTAAGAACACATTTAGGAATAACATTAATCGGGTATCGGGAAGATGTGAGGTGGGGGAGGGGAGGGGTATATACATACATAATGAGTGCAATGGGCACCGTCTAGGGGATGGATACGCTCGAAGCTCTGACTGGGGGGGGGGCAAGGGCAATATATGTAACCTAAACTTTTTACCCCCATAATATGCTGAAAAAAAAATGAGAAGTTAAAGTGTCTGTAACCCCTACCCCTGAGTCCCTCTCCACAAAAGGAAACACTATTAACAGTTACTTGTCTATAATTCCAGAAACAGCTTCCATGTATATAGCTGCATACATGTATCTATTTTAAAACACATACATGATCATAATATAGTCACTCTTCTATACCATACTTCTCAATTGTTTATCCTGAAGATTTTATTCAAACCAACATATACTTATCTGTCTGATTTTAGCAGTTTCTATATCATGTAGACGTATGTAACGCACTTAACAAGTGCCTCAATTATAGCAACTTACTGCAATTATGTTTGTTCTTACAGAGGAAGCAAAGCTATAATTACATTAGTGTACTTATGCCTTGGTGTACCCTTATTATATACATTTCAAATTTGGTAAATATTGCAAAATTTCATTTGTGAATAGGTGGCATCAAGTTCCACTTTCACCAACAGTATATAAGAGGACTTTGTTTCTCTCCAGAACTGATATTAACCTATAAAACTTTTGTTTAATTAAAACATTTTTATGCTGGAATAAATAATATTGGTAGTAAGTGACAAAAATTTGAGGCTTTCAGCCTCATAAAAGTAATACTAATAGATGAGTGTACCAGGTTTTTTTTGTTAATTTCAAATAAGGTTTTTAGATTTTATGGATTGTTTTTCCCCAATAATATATTGAGGTATTTAAAAAACGAGAGGGAAAAAAATCACTTGAAATTCCTTTGAAATTAAATGAAAGCAGACAGACTTTCCTGCTATTATAAATTGTGTATTTTCTACATCTCCCTTAACAAATCAGCATGGAATTATCTAAGACTTCCAAATATTGAATTTTCTGGACAACTGAATATTTGTCTTGGAAAAGAAAAGTGACATAGTCACTAACGAAAGTTAAATGAATTTACAAATAAGTAACACATTTTATCACACCATGGGATGTATTTCATTAACATGAAAATTTTATCATATTGATTTTAGGAAATAATTTTTATTTTATGTTTGTACTTTTTCTCCAGCATATTCATTCACTGGAGAAAGAAGAGCCAACGAGAGAGAAGGGTCACAGCAGAGAGAGGAAGAGAGAGAGGTGTAAGAGTGAGGAAAAGGGAGAGAGAAACAAAGAAATACACTGGTGTGAAATGGCCTATTTTCATTTCCTTGTGGGATTCCCTTTACTTAAAAAAGATGCTTCTTTCTGACAAAGAGGATTCACACTAAATAATCCCAGTGCATACTATTACTTCTGAATGGGTTTGATTTTGAGGAAGCTGATCCCAGAACAGACTGGGTTCATGTTTGGGGGATTATCGGGTGTAAGTCAGCAGAAAAGAAAATGCTAAGATGAGAATGGATAATAATGGAATATACCTTAAATAGCTCAGCTTCAAAGAATTCTCATCCAACATGATCACACATGAAATTAACAAAGACTTAATCACCAGTAGAGCTTTGTTTTAAACTCTGCAGGATATTATAGCATTGTGCAGAGGGAGCAGAGACATACATGCTTCGTGGTGAAAATATTAAATAATGTTTATTGGGTAAAGACTTATAAGCAGAGAAATATCAGTGCGCACTTGATCCCTTTAATTACTTAATCTTCCACAGAGATATGTGCTAAAGTGAAAGCAGCTAGGCTGGATGCTTTCCCATTGAGGCAGCTCCTGCCCTCTGAAAACTTCACGTATTTATAAGAAACAGGGTGTAGGGGGAACTTACACAACTAAAGGGCAATGGAAGCACTCTAGTCAAGAACAGAAATGGTGAGGATTGGGGGAGCTCCAGGAAGGGCCTTCAAAGCTAAGCCTCTGGGGTCAGCTCATACCTCCACTAAATTAACCAAAACCAGCTGAATAAGGTCTTTACGAAGCTTTTGTAAGCAGAAGGGGAAATGAGCCTCTAGAGTTACTGAGATTTGTCTTTCCTCTGTTAGTTTGCATATTCTTACACTGAATAAAGGTCATAACAATACAAATTTTGCTACCATTTCACAATATAAACAAGCACTTTGGATTTGGATATAATATAGAATAAGCACAACCCAACTTTTTTGTTCATCCATTCATTTCACCAAACATTTAGTGTTCTGGAATTCTAACTCTGCTATTTATTATATTCATGACCTTGAGCAGGCTTTGAACTTCATTAAACCTCAGCTTCCTTATTAGTAAACCGGAGATAACAATTTCTAACTCATGGTATTGTTTAAGAAAGAAATAGAATAAGTCATGTAAAATATCTATTGAAGTACCTATCTCTTTTGTAAGGAAGGAGAGAAGAGGAATTTCCTAAATTGGTTATCCTGGATGGGAAAGACCATTTCTTTTTCTTTTTTCAATTATTATGGCTACATAATACTTTTATATTTTTATAGGGTCCATGTGATGTTTTGATACAGCAATACAATGTGAATTAATCAAATCAGAGTAATTGGGGTATCCATCACCATTATCATTTCTATTTATCATTATTTATCCTTTCTTTGTGTTAGGAACATTTCAATCCCAGGATTTTAGTTATTTTAAGGTATACCCTAACTTATTGTTGATCATAGTCACTGTGTTCTGCGATCAAATATTGTTCATTCTATCTATTTTTGCACCCATTAACCATTCACACTTTATCCCTCCCCTCCCCACTACTATTTAATACTAAGAACCTTGCTTAATGAAATTCTTAGCTACATAGGACAACTTACATAAACATCTCTTCAAGTTATTACCTCCTAGTTTTTTATTTCTCTGTGCACAACATCTTCTATTTAAGAAAACAATGTGGAGTCTTTAAAATTCATAAATCTTAGAGTAGGAGGTTGTTTCTGAATCAGAGCCCCATCTCAGACACACCATGTAACGAATGGTGTTAAGCACACTTCAGAAACAAACTCAAATACCTGATGTAGCCAAATAAATACAGAGAAATTAATTGTTGAAGGAAGGAAATCCAGGCTATACAGAGAAAGCTGCATTTATTGTGGATATTTAAGAACTAAATGACAGAAGTTCATGATTCTCATTTTCACGGCTCACCACATCGAAACTGGATTGTTTAATTCATCATTTTAATGTGGAAGACAAGGAGGATTTAGAAAATCTCCAGACACTTCTTCATTTTACTTTCATAAAACTAACCTATGCTCAAGCCCCAGTAACCTGAGAATTTTTAATTCCTTTGATTGTAGTTCTTGGTATTTTTTTTAAATAATAAGGTTAATATTCAAATTCAGATTTACTTCAGCTCCTTTCAACCCATAAACACATATTCTAAGTAGAATGTAATGTGTCCTTGTATAATGTGTCCTATTGGTTTTAGGGAAATATGACATCAAATTCCTCTTTGGCTATTCTACAAAGGGCTTTTATTTGAAAGATAGTGTTTCAAGAATGTGTTTGACCTGAGGCATATCTGAAATGGAATAATGGTGACATGTGTCAAAATGGTCTATTCTGTTACCTAAAACATTTCCCAAAATCTCCCACTGGTAAAATAATGATATTTTGGTTCTGAAAAGTAGGTCCACTCTGGTGGGAAAAGGCAGAGTCATAAGATCATTGCTTCTGTATTTTCTAAAATTTTAAAGTACCAGAAAAAAATGTCACATTTTTCCCATTTGAGAACTCAAGTTAAATGTCCTCAAAAATATAAAATAAGTGAAAACTTTATTTTTATTTTTAGATTTGAGAGCAGATAAACATTTTAAAACTTTGTTTTTTAAACTTGGGTCAAGCACAACAGTTAAACTCTTTTATAATGTTTGTCTACATAGGATAAAATGGTTCCATTTTGGTTTACCTTCCGCATTCATGGGCATGATGGGAACATCTGAGTTTTAGAGCTACTCTTAGACCAATTGTCACCCTTGGGCAAACTAATATGTCTCAATTTCTCCATCTTTTCATTACAGATTTGAAATGCAAATTAAAATATGGTCATAAATAGCATGGCCATTACATAGAAGAGCCTCAATAAATGCTTTCACTTTGTAAAAAAATTCCAAAGATGGCATTTCCCCAGAGCCATACAGAATTAATAAAAGAGCAAACAACTATGATTCTCTGCCCCAATTTTGTAGGTTCCTGAAATGTACTGCCAGATGCATTAAGTTGAAACACTTGTTGCATTCATCCACTCAGATAGCTGCTAATTGCTCCCCTTTTCCCTCCTAGGTAGCCTAATTAGAGTAACTTAATGTTAAGAGATTGACTTTTAAAGTCCAATGGTCATGAGTTCAAATTATGACTCCTCTACTTAACTGTGAGTCATTTATAAGTTACCTGTACCCTCCAAAGCTTAGTTTTCTCATCTGAGTTAAGTGCCTAAAACAAAGCCTTGTCTGTTTTAAGCACCTTATAAATGTTATGTTTTCTCCAATATTTTTTTTCTTTTCAAAGAAAAATATCAGCTAACACATGGAGTTTGAAAATTCCTGCTATATAGAAAACAAGAAAGCTAAAAGTATTTATTAGGTAAAAATGGATTAGCAAATTGGCAAATAACTTTAAAACCACCTAGGTCAAAGGAAATGTGTTTTTCTCTACTATCACTGATGTTACAACAAAATTCTATGTCATCCTTAAAACACCTCAAAACATCAGAGTAGGTTTCTTTATTTGTCACAATGAAGTTCTCAAGTTTGATTTCTAGCTGTCAGTCATAACATTACCTTTAATCTTATTAGTTCACGTCACTGAATTTTAAAATGAACCCCATTAAATTTTATTGGAGAGTATCCTTATTAATAGCACAGTTGCCATCCAAAGTTAATGAATAATGGAACATATTTTTCATATTAATTCATAAAATTCATAAATAATGAGACATAATATCTATCAGTACACTTCAGACATAAATGTTTATCTGTAAGGATGATGTGATGAACTATATTAAACTATAATTATTCTTTGGTTAAAAGATTTACAATTTAACCTATATGACATCTGTATCCTGTGCCTTTTAGCTTATTCTCTATGTAGCTAGCTATCTGCCACCAAAATAACATATGGTAGAATTAAACATATGTCACTACTTGTAGAAGAGGCTTCAAATTTTGCAAAAGTGAAACAACTATCTAACTCATAGAAAGTCCAAAGAATTCTAAGTCTCTCTTCTCCAAAATAAGTTATGAGCCAAGTGGAATACAATTCTCTCAGAAAACAATCACTTCCAGGAAATCCCAAGGGGATAAGTTTAATACATTGTTCCATAGCTTCTGTGCATTGCTTTGGCATAAGATAGCAAGAAAATTAAAAGATTGGTTTTGTGTACAGGAGACACCGCCTTTTTTCGATACTTTTAAATGAACTCATCTCATTCTTATTCATGGAAGAATACCACCCACACACTTCTATGAAACCAAAGTCAATAGAAATATCCACATATCCAAAATAAGGATTTTTGTGAAAAAGGAAAGATGTGCTGAAAATATTCCTAACATCAAATACCTACATATATTTTTAATTTGACAATGTTTCTTTTGCTAAAATAAGTGGAAATTCATTCTTCAAATTCATAAGCTAAAAACACTATTTTTCCAGAGCCTGCCCAACTATCCAGAAAGCGGGGACTCCAGACTTTTTCAGGTATCAAGTGAAAGACATTTATCCTTACTTATAACTGAATATATAAAAAGTAAAACAATGTTAGAAAAACATTTTCAATTATAAGAAGGACAAGGATTTAGCACACGGTATCGACAAGTGTACAGAAAAATTGGCACTTTTGTATATTGTTGGCCAGTACGTAAATTGGTGGAACTGCTTTGGAAGACACTTTTTTTTTTTTTTTGGTGACATTTTTGCAACAGGATCTCACTCTGTTGCCCCAGTCTTGAATGCAATGGTCCAATCATAGCTGGCGGCAACCTCAAACTCCTGGGCTTAAGTGATCCTCCCGCTTCAGCCTTCCAAGTAGCTGGGAATACCGGCACTCCCCACCATGCCTGGCTAATTTTTAAAATTATTTTGTAGAGACAGTGTCTCATTATGTTGCCCAGGCTGGTCCCAAACTCTTGGCCTCAAGCCATCCTCCCACCTCAGCCTCCCTGAGTAGCTCGGGATTATAGGCACAGCGGCAGGACATCTTGCCGATATCTATCAAAGTTAATAATTTACAAAACCTTCAAGTCAGAATCTTTACTGCAAGAATTTATTCCATGATTATACATTTTCATGTGTGCACAAAAGTGTTATTTGCCATCTTTCTTGGTAACAGCAAAACACTGGGGGCTCTAGGATGGGCATAAATTTGGTGGCATAAGTTAAGCAGAGGTATAAATCTGGTTAAGCACTCAGTCATCAAAAGAATCTCAGATAATAATTTTGCCTGATTTGGGCTTCCATCTGATGGAAGAGAAAATGAAAGTTCAAAATGCTAAAAAGAAATAAATTGATTGGTTAATTAGCATTTCTTTATAGCTTGTGCTACAAAAATGGCTACTATGAAAGGCTATTTCTCTCTCGCTCCTTCTCAAGCTCATATTTTTACAAATGATTATTCTACACACTGTGATGCCTATAGATTTAAAGTTATTTCCCCTTCAGGACAAAGATCATGGAAATTATTTTTTCAATTAATTGCAATTACATTTAAGAGCAACTTATCTAGTTCACATTAGGCTGATACTCATTTGAATTTAATTTCATCAATAAAATGTAAGCTCCAGGAAAGTTAGACTTGGTTTTGTTTGATGTTGTATTCCCAGTCCCCAGAATCTAAACGAAAGAACAAGTAACACATAATAGGTGAACACTATATAATATTTTCAGAAAAATCAGCAAGTTCCTCTAATGAAGGTCTTCCATTGTAAATATTAATATTTCTTATGTAAACTCCACTGCTTTTCAAAATAATTTTGTCTAGAATGCATACTGGTCTGTGTTCACTTTCATATATTTATTTTAAGAACTTTGGATAATTTGGGTAGTTCACTGATTTAAAGAATTTCTAGAAGTACTGAAAACTGAAAGAATATCCAAGTAACTGGAAGTCAGTTTTATGTAAAAATGGTAGGAAATGTTCTCATTCTGTAGACTTATCAAGATTATGGTGTTTATGGAAAAAGCTCAGGAACATTAAGAAAGAGAACTTTGTTATAGAAAGGGCTCCATTGCTGATTAGTTTTGTAAACCTAACCATACCCTTTACCTGGGTTTTCCTAGTTTTATTCATAAAACTGTGGGATTTGGGTTGGGGAATCTCTAAATTTTTGTCCAGCTTCAAAATATTTCTATGACTTTGTATATACCAATGCTACAAATATTGCTAATAATAATGGAGTTGCCCTGCTGAGGATATATGCCAGATAGAAACTCACCAAAAGGAAAAAAAATAAATTTATTGTTATTCCTATTCTTGTTCTCTTGTGTGAGTACCTCCAAAGATAATGGAAAAAAAAAAAATCTTGGCACGGATGTTCCTCCAATACAATATCTCCTCCCTCTCTTCCTTATCTCTCACTATTCACATTTTCACAGCCTTCCATTTCCAATGCAGAACTTGTTGATTAATTCAGCAAAGAATAAAAATCTCTTCTTTACATGGATTATTCATAGATCACTTGTTAATTGAGCATGAAACAGATATTCACATAGTGCTATACCACTTATTGGTATAAGACGACAATATCAAAAGAGGTTTTCAAAACATGTATAACACTTGACCCCATGATTCTACTATCCAGAAGTACTCTTTTAAATTATTTTGGGATCATTTCAGCATGATAGAAGAGTTGCATAAATATTCCAAAGAAGTCCTCTGTACCCTTCACCTGTTATCCAAATGTTGGCAATTTACCTCATTGTCATTCTCCCTGTCTGTGTCTGTCTCCATAGATATCAAAAGCTATTCACTGGAGCATAATTTATAATGGAGAAAACTGGAAGAAACCTAAATGACAAGTATCAGCAAAATGGCTCCTTTAATTATGGCATGTCTACTATATGGAATATTGAACATAAGTTAAAATATTTAAAGTTATTATTATAAAGTTTAGGGTAAGATGCTTATTAAATATTAGTTCAAAAGAAAGTTATTACATTTTAAAGTGATTATTATAAATATTGTAGTATAATTTATATTAAATACTTCTAAGTGAAAACAATGAATAAGTAACAACATATAAATAGATTCATGTGAAAAAAGATAAGAAAAGAATATGCACCAGCAGTGTATGAGTGTTCCTGTCTCTCCACATCCACGCCAACATGTGTTGTTTTGGGATTTTCAAATGTAGTTATATAGGTTTGATTGGGATTATGGATGAATTTTGTTTTCTAAATAATGTAACTGTTTATGATCTATGCTTTAAGATTTTATGGATGGTTACTTGAAGGTAAACAAGGAGAAAATATTGAATTTGAGAAATTAATTACAAGACTATAAAATAGAAGCCATAATTTAAACCGCGTACTATAAACTCTCAAGTTCATGGGGGAAAGAAGAAAAGTGTTCATTTTTCCCAAATATCATAGAAAATAAGTAGGACTCAAAATAGAGAACATATTATTTGGATTGAGATTGCCAAAGGAATAAAGTTTACACAGGTTTATGATGATTTGTAACAAATGAATGCTGAATTCTGCTACATATCAGTTTAACTTTTCACTGTTACATGATGCAATTGGATTGCTTCTTTTTTAAAAAAATCTTTTTTTTTTTTTTTTAAGTTTCAGAGTAACACTGGGGTACAAACCCTTTAGTTACATAAATTGCCTTTGCAGCCCCCAAGTCAAAGCTACAAGCGTGCCCATCTCCCAGACTGCACACATAGTACCCCTTAGGTGTGAGTTTATCTATCCTCGCCTCCCCCTCCCACCTGCCTGACATCTGATGAATGTTACTTCCAGATAATGTTACTTCTATAACTAATGGATACATTTTGATCAATTAGTACCAATTTAATGGTGAATACATTTGGTGTTTGTTTTTCCATTCTTGTGTTACCTCACTTAGAATAATGGGCTCCACCCCCATCGAGGATAATATAAGAGCTATTAATTCACCATATTTTATGGCTTAGTAGTACTCCATGGTATACATACACCACATTTTATTAATCCACTCATGTATTGATGAGCACTTGGGTTGTTTCCACATCTTTACAATTGTGAATTGTGCTGTTATAAACATTTGAATGCAGAGGTCTTTTTTTATAGAATGTCTTTTTTTCCTTTGGGTAGATACCCAGTAGTGGGATTGCTGGATCATATGGTAGTTCTACTTTTAGTTCTTTGAGGTACCTCCATACTACTTTCCATAGAGGTTGTACTACAAGAATTCTAGAAGAAAATGTTGGAAAAACTCTTATAGACATCAGCCTAGGCCAAAAATTATGAAGAAGTCCCCAAAATCAATCATAGCAACAAAAATAAACAAATGGGACCTGATCAAATCAAAAAGCTTCTGCACAGCCAAGGAAACTATTAGAGCGAATAGACAACCTACAGAATGGGAGAAAATATTTGCATGTCATACATCTGATAAAGGGCTGATAACTATAATCTATAGAGAACTTAGGAAAATCAGCAAGAAAAAGTCAAACAACTCCATTAAAAAGTGGGCAAAGGATATGAACAGAAACTTTTCAAAGAAGATAGACTAACGGCCAACAAGCATATGAAAAAATGCTCAACATCTCTAATCATCAGAGAAATGCAAATCAAAACCACATGAGATATCAGTTAACTCCAGTGAGAATGGCTTTTATTAAGTCCCAGGAAAATACAAGAGGTGCTATATCACCATTGTTTCTTACAGCTGAGTAGTACTCCATGGTATACATATACCACATTTTATTAATCCACTCATGTATTGATGGGCATTTGGGTTGTTTCCACATCTTTGCAATTGTGAACTGTGCTGCTATAAACATTCGGGTGCAGATAACTTTGTTATAGAATGTCTTTTGTTCTTTTGGGTAGATGCCCAATAATGGGATTGCTGGATCAAATGGTAGGTCATATAGCACTTCTTTTATTTTCCTGGAAAGAGGTGGAACCCGTTCTACTAAGTGAAGTATCCCAAGAATGGAAAAATAAGCACCACATGTACTCACCATCAAATTGGTTTCACTGATCATCACCTAAGAGCACATTCAGGAATGACATTGATGGGGTGTCGGGCAGATGTGGGTGGGGGAGGGGAGGGGTGTATACATACATAATGAGTGTGATGCGCACTATCTAGGGGATGGACATGTCTGAAGCTCTGACTCAGGGGGTTGAGGGGACAAGGGCAATATATGTAACCTAAACTTTTGTACCCCCACAATATGCTGAAATAAGAATAAAAAAAAAGAAGTCTATGGAGGAGTTTAGCAACAGAATAGAAACAATGAAAAAGAAGTAGAAAACTGGGAGGCAAGTTAGAAAAATGTTCAGAATGGATCAAAGGGATGAAAAACATGGAGAATATAGACAAGAGCAACTGAAACACAAAGTACCGGTGAGGGAGTCTAAGGTACTTGTAATTCACATTCCTGAGGAAGAGGGGAAAGTGTGTACAATTCGCAGGCATGGGGGTCACTACAAACCCCAGACGCGGAAAATAAAAAGAAAACCGTATTTTCTCACATAGAAGTAAAAGTGGTGGGGCAGGAGCAAAAAAAAAAAAAAAAAAAAAGAAGTCCCAAAACAACAAATGTTGGTGTGGATGTGGAAAGATAGGTATACTCATACACTGCTCTTAGGACTGTGAACTATTACAACCTCTATGGAAATTTGATTGCTTCTAATCTGAAATTTCAGAGACACTTTATTACTGCACAGATATGTGTGATCTGACTGCTAAACTGAACCCAGACCTATAAACTGATAAAACAGGTATTTTTGAAGAGTTACAATAGCTGATAATTGAAATCTAAAAGTGGATGAAGATGAGAATCTCTTAGCAAAAAATATTCCATATATATGACTTTTAAAAGTTTAATTACATATTCAACACAAAAGGGACACATTTCTGAAAACAAAATATTGAACACCCACTGAATTCTGCTATAAGGTGTTTGGGGTATAAGGAGTCCAAGTTTATCAAATAATTTCAGGTGGTATAAAGCAGTGTTTTATTTTAGCATCTTTCGTCTTTAACGTCTATCTGAATGTTGACGTCTGCACAAACCTGTGTTTATGCAATTTTGTTAAAGGAAATAGGGAGGAAGTATTTTCACCTGTATACTGAAGATATAACATTTTATGACAAAGCAGTGATAATTTGGGTTTAGAAATTATCTAGAAGCTCAAAGAACAATATAACGTTAATCATGATCAAAAAGGATTCTATGATATTGGAATGTATTATCCAAAAGTAAGTTGGTTAATATCAGATGTTTTGCTGTTGTTGTCTCGTGAACAGAATAAAGGGAGAGAAGAAAGGAGGGGAGAGAAGAGGCTTGAAGAAAAGAATAAAAAAAAGAAAAGAAAAGAAGGAAAAATTCTGTAATATTTCCCAGTGTGTCACCATCAATCTATTATCTAGTTAGATAAGACTAGTTTATTTTGTATGCACAAGAGAGAGAAGCAGAAAAGAAAGGATCTATCTTATATTCAAATCAATCATATTTAAATGTTTTCATTTTCATTCTATCAATAATCCACCCCTTCCTATTACTTGCCACAGGCTCAAGTATTTGGAGTTAGCAGCACAGTTACAAGGTATAATGAATAAACAGATTTCTTATTTGGCCACTTTTATCCTATCTCCTATTTTCCCAGTGGCATTAAATGCAACAAGACTAAGATGGAATCAGACCTAGGAGGAGGGGTTCATAGAGCTGTTCATTGATTTAAGAACAGCGACTGACAGCAATGCGTATTTTTTAAATGGGTTAATACTAAAATCAATTTACATAAACATTTTATTAGACCACATGAACTTTGAGTTTAATAGCTAAATATGTTAATATATGTTATTATTCTTACGATTAACACACACAACAAATGAGGTTCTGAAATGCCAATCTGGATTATATAATTCTGAGAAGACAGTTCCCCAGTGGTATTGGCCAATATTTTCAAACTCCACAGAAAGCAACTCATTCAACTGTTTTGGGTTCATTTTTCAGCTGGTTCATGAGTTGGGCACACTGGAAAGAAGTATTTCTAGGAACCAGGAGTTAAAGAGTTTGGAAAAGAGAAATTACTATCCATTCAATCCTAAAATGTCTATCATTGGATGAAGGTAGACCACCAGAAACGTACATACTTTTGCACAGGCACTTGGTCCTTCAAAGAAAGAACTTTGGTTAAATATGCTTTAAACAGCAGTTACTAGGATAGGGGTACACAATTCACTTTCACAAGTGGTGCTGTTGGCTCATGACATCATACAAAGTCTATACAAAATCCCACATGACAAACTTATTTTTCTTTTCATGAGAAGTGAATATGACTCCTTATTTCTGATAATAATAATAATATAACCTATCACATTTACCATTTACTCCTAATACCCAGGATGTTCTGAGTCAAAAATTAGGCTCAAAGCTTAATTTATGTTAATGGTTTCAGTTATGTTACCTTTTTTCTCTACTCTTTTATTGTTAATGTTATTATAATAAATATCTTCCTGTATGTCACTTTAATTCCTTCTTGACAAGAAAAAGACTTTTAAGAAGTAATAAGAAATAATTTTCTCTATGTAAGTATTTAACTTTCTATAGAGGGGAGAAAATGTTTAGGGGAAAACCAAAGATCTATTTTGGAGATTTCAAGTATGACATGTATATTAGTCATCCAAGAGAAAATCAATCAATATCAGGTGGGTAGTATTAGCAGTAATACATGGTGGATATCTGAATAAAAAATTCATTATCAGAAAATCTAGTCTACATGTGGCAGAGGTAATCAATCTCTTAGTAGAATATCTAGGTATATACAAACTGAATTCTTTCCCAACACAAGACCACCTAAGCAGATTTAGCACATAATAAACGGGTACTTGGACCCAGACTCTATTAAAGATAATATGTTTCTTATACCCCTTAAATTTATATATTTTTTTTTAAAAGGCAAGATCCTCATTGTACCTAAGATATTCTTCATGGTGTATTAAAATTTTGCAAAAAGAACATTGAAAATCTAAAGCTGATCACAACTCCACAAGAAAACTGACTTTTTTCTTTTGTTTTAAAAGAAAAATATGTTTTTATTCTGCTCACAGCTGAGTTTGTCATCTATTGTTATTTCACAGATGACATAATTCATAAGTTATTAAAGTTTTCACTACAGTCTGAACTTTATATTCCTACACGTTCTGAACACTTTCAATTTTCTCTAACTACTCTCCAAAGTAATTTCAGTCCCAAAGAATAAAGGAGGAAAAAATATACATTGAATATATAAAATAGCGGCAGAGAACTGATCTATTATGACGTTTATCTTTATGAAAGAAAAGATGGGATGACTTGTCCATGGCTATATTATTTATAAGGTATTTCTTCTCACTCATCTTATAAAGACACTTCTTATAAGAAAGGGTTGGGATTTCTTTATATTTTATACTAGCTATCTCTCTTCAATCTTCACGATTTTTATAGTTGTCAAGTTTCAAATGCTGTAAGATCACTTATTTTTTTACAGTTATCCATGCCCCTCAACATATGTGCTACTGTTTAGGATTTATCCTTGAGAAGTAGTATAACTATAGTTTAATATTTATGTATACAAAATCATATCTGAATAAAAATAAATATCTGCAAAATTCAAAATTGTATCCAGACCTGATGGTAGTAACCAATACAAATGGAACCTTCAATCTCTTCAATGGGATATTTATTACTTTAAAATCATATAGTACTAAAGTTTCAGTTATACAAAAAGAATGAATTCTAGAGATCCGCTATCCAACACTGTGCATATAGTTAATGGTAATGAATTATGCACTTAAAATTGTGTTAGGGGGTAGATTTCATGTTAAGTGTTCTTATCACAGTAATAAATAAATAAATAAATAATATACACTATCTATCAAAGTACACATACATATGTGAAAATATAAAATAATACCAACAGTATATCCTTCTATGGGTCTAGAGAGATCATATAAAGTATAAAAATAAACAAATACTAAGTGGTTAACCATTTTCTTTGTGCAGTAGGAATAAGAGCAATATTTACTTTTAATGTTATGCATTTCTATATTATCTTTTATAGCAGGTATGCATTGTTTCAAATCCTGAGAAAAGGTAGGTTTTAAGAAAAAGAATGGAAAATATGTGAAATATAATAAATAATAACAATAAATATCAGTAAACATCAGAGCAAAATCACATTTTTGAATTTGATTCAGAAGCTTAACATAGTATCAAAAATTATAAAAGATAATACAATATATAAAAATTAAATGTATTTAGTATAATCAAGCTTCTGTGAAAATAGGGCAATAGCTATGCCAAATAGATCATGCTCAAATTCTTCTGTTTAATTTATAAAATAGTTATTAAGCCTGTAGTGTATGGAAGGATCCATGGAAAAATCACAGTTTTAAAAATAGTCTGTCTCTCAAAGTGTATCTTAATTAATACTAAATATCACATTATGTACTATAATAGTGTAACTAAACAATACAGGGATTAATGCTACAAATTTGACTGCATTATGACTTTGAGGATATTAATATTAATAGTATAACTATGTTAAAAGAAAAACATTCCTTTACTAATTGGACTTTTAAATTGCCTAGGAAAAATATTACTTTGCCTCTTAAGAAATTAAAAAACAAGTTCTGGGTCATTTTCAGTAACTAGGTTCTAAACTGCTTCTTTCAGTATTTGTTGAGTGATTCTCATGTACCAAGGATACGGGAGTGAATAAAGCAAGCAAAAAAATTGTCCTGGTGAAGCTGACATTCTAGAGGAAGGGCAGAAAAGAAAGAAAATTAATTTTAAAATATGTAGAATTTTACATAGTGATAAAAATAAGGAAGAATACTTAAATAGGAGAAAGAAATAGGGGTTGGGGGTAGTTTTGAAATTAAAGGACCCACTGAGGGGATGTTGGAGTCAAGATTGCACCAATTGGGTGTCGGGCAGATGTGGGGGGGGAGGGGATGGGTGCATATCTACATGATGAGTGTGATGCGCATTGTCTGGGGAATGGACGCGCTTGAAGCTCTGATTCGGTGGGGGGGGAGGCATGGGCAATATACACAACCTAAACTTCTGTACCCCCATAATATGCTGAAATAAAAAAAAATGTAAGGATTAGAGCTAGAGTTACATGTAGTACTGCATGTTTAGCACAGAGCTCACACCAAAAAAGGCTCTTATTATTGTTATAATAGATCAATTTAGCATCAGTTTTTCTTGCTTGGTTTTAATGCCTTTACCCAACCATCATATCAGGAACCCATATTCATGATGAAGCAGAAATGTTCTCATCCCAAAATGTTACATTGCAATATAAAATTATGTCAATACCAATATTAAAAAAAAAAAAAAAAGATTGCACAGAGGTGAGGAAAGAATCATGTCACTGTCTTGGGGAAGGATTTTCCAGGGAGAAAGGATAATGTTTGTAGAGGCCTAAGGCAGTGCCTGATTTTTATGCTTAAAGATTGAAGATACCAGTTCATTGGATCAAACTGGATTGGGAAGAAAGTGGTAGGAGAGGGAGTCAGAGAGATTGGGGCAGATCTTGTAAAATCTCCAATCTCATGATAACAGACTTTGCTTTTATTTTGTGTAAGATAAGACAGGAAGCCAACAGAGGATTTTGAGTAAAGAAAAGACACAACCTGGTTTATGTTTTATTAGCATCCATCTCATTGTTGTGCTGAGAGCATTTTCAAGGGACATAAAAGTGGAAGTTGGGACACCAGATAGGAGGCAACTGCAAGAATCCAGTGAGAGATGACGGCAGCTCAGAGAGCCATTCTGGCATTAGAGGTTGCAGCAGATAATGCCAGTGCCCTGCCCATAGTCCCTGGATCTTTTATTTCAGTACATGCCATTTAACTTCTAACTGGCAGCATTGATATCTCTTTGCTTGAAGGTTGATGCTGGAACTAACTTTTCCCGAGCATGAAGAAGCCCAGAAATTCCCAGTTTGTCCCCTTGGACAAACCCTCCACCAATAACAGGAGTTGATATATAAATACCACAGCTTTATCACTTCTGGAGTGGTATGAATCTGAGGCATGTGTTTTACAAGAGCTCCAGAGTTCCCCGGGGCAATTTAGTACCAGTTCCCTACTGGGGAAACTTGCCTAATGACGCACCTCTTACTAGCTGTTTGCCATTTCCTGTCTCATTTCCCCACTCCCTACTGAAGTTTCCTGGAATCATATCCCAACAAGCTACAGGCATTGAAATCACTGTCCCAGGATCTGAGTCCAGGAGAAATACAACCTGAGATAGAAGTGGTCCTATCCCAAAGAACTATGGCTATTTATCAGAGTAATTTTATACCACAGAGAAAAGAATATCCAGATCACCTGGGGCATATGAGGTGCATGAGCTGGCATTGAGCAACAAATTCAAATCACCCACCCTTGTTAGAATGGGGGTATTCAAAGGCCAGATGAAAAATGAGGTCCTGGTCCAGATTCATCTTACTATGGGAATAAGGGATTCTTGGACTCACTTGTTATTTCCCCAGTCTGTGAGCACATAGTCAAGATGGACACAATAACTAGCAGAACGCTAATGTTTTGTGGTAGATTAGATTATTATTCGAAAATATTCACCACTTCCCCTCTCCTGCATAGCAGAGTATACTTGCCTTTGCCATGTGGCTTGCTTTGGCCAATGAGATATTAGCCAACATGATGCAAGCAGAGACTTGAAATGTGATTGTACAGTTGGGCTGCTCTTTTACACTCTTGTCCATCACCCTGAGAAGAAGTTTCTCTAGGTAGCTGCTGCCACCTCAGGCTGAGCACAAGAAGGAACACATGTGAAATGGACCCAAGCCCAACCAGTACTGTGAAATCAAGCCTACACCATCAGTCAGATTCACAACTTGAAACAAAGCTGCACAGTTCAGCCCAGCTTAAATCACCTCACCCCCAGTCAACTCACAGACAAGTGAGCAAGAATAAATAAGAGTAATAGGAATGAAAAAAGTCACTGAGCTTTGTGGTGGCTTGTTGGATAGTAACAGATAACCAATACCTAAAACATGGGATACTAGTTTTGTAATGAGACATTGGATGGTGAATAAACTGTTACAAGAGGCTGAAAAAAAAAATGGTGAAAACTGTCATATGAGACTAGAAAAATGGTGACCCATGTTATGTAGCAGCAACACTTGGCAGAACTGTAGCTGGCAAAATAAGTGCATTGGAAGGTGAAATCAATGGAAATTTTTAAAAGAATGAGGTGGATGCTACTGGCACATTTAATAACGTACTGTAAGAAGGAAATATATTTAGAAAATAATTGGCTACTCTGCAAGCCTATTTTAGGGAAGATATTGAAAAATTCATAAATTGTGGTATTTAAAAATACAACTATTTTGACCAAAGAGAGGTATGGCTTTTACAACACAAGGTCACCAAATCCAGAGCTTTCCAGTCATATCTTTGAAGTAAAGACCAAAGCAAGGTGTGGCTAGAGGACCCTTGGTTAAGACTTATGATATGATTAGATTGGAGCCTTGTTAATTCTCTCAGCTAGATAAGAGAACTCCTAGAATGATTTAGGGCCTGGTCCCATAAACTCCTGATGTGCTTAACATATATATATATAACTGAGTCTAGAAAGAGATTCATATCCCAAAACAGAATTGTGTAAGTCAATGTGACTTAAATACATTTAAAAAGCTACACAATTCTTGAGAATTGTATTTATAAAAACACTGCTAACGTGGACTAAATATGACTGAGACTGTTTGAAATGTAAAAATACTTCTTAATCTACAACTTTCTGTATGCAAAAAAGTAGGCTAAGAAAGCTGCCTACCCACCAAAAGAATAAATTCAACAATGCTCTCTTTAGAAATGATCAAGGAGGGAAATAGAAAAGCAAAGTCAGAGCTCAGACCTTTAGAAAATAACAGACTGGCAGCCACTGCCAGGTGACAGAACCAGGGGCTACACAAGCAACCCTGCCTATATCCTGGGGAAAGAGCCCTGATAAGTTTCATTCAAACGGTTGTAAGAAATGCTATGAAGCAGTTACTCTGTCTTCCTATTTTTCCCTTTTCAAATGGGGATATTTCTTCTTTCTCTCCTGCCTCTGTTTCACCACTATAGGTTGAATCTGTGTGGGGCAGATAATTTCTTTCTGTCTTTTTTTTTTTTTTTTTTTTTTTGTTCACGGTTCTCCAGATCAAAATGATTCACATCTGGACCATGAATTCTTGGTGACCTGATGCTATGATTCACTAAGAGTTTGGGGAGTCATGACTGGCAGTGACTATATTTAACATTTGGGAGGAGGACCGATATTTATGAGCAAAGTAGAAGACTGGGGAAGATTCAGTTATTCAAAAATATTCACTTGCTACTTCAGTCCAACCTTTGTGCAAAGAGCATATGTCTCAACCTCTTGACTTTTGGCTCAGTCATGTGACTAGATTGGCCAATGGGATGTTATCCAACATGTCATTTAGCAGAGGCTGAAAATGTGCTTCTGCAGTTGATCTTGCTCTCTTGTACCTCTGCAATCATCATGAGAGGATGCTTCTGCAGGGAAACTGCTGCCCCTAGAGTGTGGGCCCCAGGTTAAAACGGACAATAGAATAGACCTCAGCTCAACCAGCAGTCAGGGGTTTACATGAGATCCCTCATAATGTTGCTTCTAATGAGCCACTCACCTTTTAGGTGAAGTAAGTACAATGAGGAGATGACTATAGAATCCACTGGTCCATCCAGACACTGTATTATTTAAAAGCTGAAACCTGATAGAAATTTGAATTGTCTCTTACAGACATGATTAGAGATTAGTTTAGGCATAACACCTTGTAAGATTCAGGTGCTATCCTTTAAGGAGCGTTATGTATTTTGAACTACAGTCATGTCTGTGGCATTCCTGGACATTAAGAACCAAGGGGTATGAGTAGGAGTGTGCTTCTCACCATAAATCTCAGAAACCTGTTGTGGGGAATATGCTTCCCATGCTCACAAATTTAGGCTCTTCCAGATTAGAGGCCCTTGTTGCCAGGAGATGTCAGGGGAGTTCTACCAGGGAACAGAATAAGTATTCCACTAACACTAAAGCTGTAACTACCACCTGGTGTTTTGCATCTTTCCATGCAAGCAGAGCAGCAGTTAAAGGAATTATTATACTGGGTAAGTAAATTAGTCCTGATTATCATGAGGAGACATGGTTGCTGTCAAATAGTGGGGTGGGAGAAATATGTCTCAAACTCAGGAAATTTACTATGGTGGCTCTAGGTGCTTCTATGCCTGGGTGTAACTTTACATGGACATTTTCAAAAATGGTCCCCAAATAACAAAATAACTAAGTCATTTCTCTTTTGGAAGAAGGTCTATACCAGGCAAAAAACTACGCTAGCTGAGAGGAATGTAGAATGATTGAAAGAGAAGGGATATGATGAATATCAATTACTTTAAATCTTTTCTTTGGAAATTCTGACCAGCCAACATTCTTGAATAATCAGTGACAGGATGAAGTGGACTTAATATGGAGTAGAAAGGGAACGGAATAGTGCTAGGGATGATCTGTTACAGACTGTATCAGCATATGGTGCCTCAATTTCCAACTCCTGGCACTTGCATCTTTTTACTTAAGGCTTATCTTTGGTTTCTAAAGCCTACTCTATCTGCACATTTAGCAGGACAGAAGCATCAAGAAATTTATATCCCATAGGAACATCCCTTAACTAATCACAAACAAAAGTCAGTGTATAAAAACCACATTTCCTTCATCATTGAGTGTAATAACAACTCTAAAGTATGTTTTCTACTGGTTGAGATTCAGTTCCAGATATCCATGTTAGTAATTTCTTTGATAATGCACCATTTACTAGTTGCCTTTCCTTCCCTGTCTCAAGTTCCTATTTTTCTGGTTGCAGTTCCTCCAAAATAAACTATTTGCACTCAAATTCTTGTTTCAATGTCTGTCTTTAAGGAAAACTCTACCTAAGATAGAGAGGCTCAGATCATATATTTATTCTAAAGTTGAATAGGGTTTGATTTGCTAATGAACTGAACGTGTGGTGTGAAAGAAGAAGCAGAAGTAGTTTGAACCCAAATTTTTAACATGAAAACCTAGAAGAATGAAATTGGCATTATCTGATATGGTGAAGACTACAATGGAAGCATTTTGGAAGCCATGAAGATAAGAAGTTTAATTGTGGATATGTAAAGTTAGAGGTGCCTGTTGATACACCATTGGAGGTATTGATCAATCAACTAGATAAGTGACTCTGTATTTCAGGGAGAAGTGTTGACTTCAGATATAGATTTGGGTGCCAACAGTGTATAGATGTAATCTAAAGCCATGACACTGGATGAGGTCTCCAAGGTAGTGTCTGCATATTAAAAAGAAATAAAGAGTTCAAGAACTGTGACTTGGGCACTCCAATATTAAAAATCTAGCACGGGAGTCAGCAAACTATCTCCTGTGGGCCATATCCAATCTATGATGTGCTTTCGTCTGGTCCTTAAAAATTATTTTCTCCATTTTAAAGTGTTGTAAACACAAAACAAAAAGAAGAGGAGAGGTAGGAAAGACAGCAGTGGTGGCAGAAGCAGCAAAGGAAGAATCAGTAGAGACAGAAGACATATGTAATCCACAAAGTCTAAAATACTTACAATTAGCCCTTTACAGAAAAAAAAATTGTTGACCCTTAATCTAGAGGAAGAGTGGAAATCAGCAAAAGAAAGTGAGAAGGAGTGAACAAAATGGTAGGAGAATAAAAGAAAAAGCAGTACTATAGAAATCAAGCCACGAAAGATGGTAAAGGAGAAATACCAACTGTGTCAAAATATGTAGATAGGTAGTAGTATAAATTGACAATTGAATTAGCAATGTGGAAGTCATTGAGAACCTTGACAAACATTATTTCATTAGTTGTGAAGACAAAAGTAATATTGTTGTGGGCTTGATTGAGAAACTATATTTTTCCAATTCCAGCCAAGACGGAATAGCATTTTTCAGACCAGATAGCCTACCCAAAAGATCTTTAAAAATTAAATAGTAGAAAAATCATCTAGTTGAGGCTATTGATATATATTAAAGCAGTAAACTAGATCCTGGAAAGAAAGGAACACCAAAATTATGACCCAGATATTTGGTGTCTATTTTCTTTCAAACTATTTGCTAATTTGAATTTGAGTAGCTGAGAAATTGAGAAACTAAGAAACTGAGAAAGTAGCCTCTGAGAGGCTGAGAAATTCAGCAGAATCTTAGTACAAAAAATATTAGCATTCTGAGCTCATCAAGAGGAAAGGTTCCTAGGTAACAGCCAAGGTTTTAGTCAAGAAAGTCAAAGGTCTATCTATAGGTTAGGAGCTGGATAATTATAAAATTAAGCCAGTTCTCATAAATATTTAAGCCACGCTCTTAATCAGACTTATCACTGAATGAACTAGAGTGATATGACTTCAGTCTAAATGATTTCCAGAGCAATTAAATTCTCTAGGAGAGAATAAAAACTACAAATTTAAAATTCTATACCCTGTGAAAATATCCTTCAAAAAATAAAGGTTAAATAAAGGCATTACTAAACAAACAAAACTGAAAGAGTTCAAATCCAATAGACCTGCTCTAAAGAAAATATAAGGAGAGTTCTACAGACTGAAAAAAAAGATCCTGCTTGGATGCTCAGAAATGCAGAAAGAAAAAAATTAAACTGGTAAAAATTGCGAGTAAATATAACAAAATATTGATTTATAAAATACTTTCTTGAGGCATTTAAATGTATAAATTATGTGTTAGTGTTTATAAGTATATGTGATTATGATATGTACAAAAGACAGGAGAGGATAAAAGCAGTTAAGGTGCTCTAAGGTGGTTGCATTTTCTAGGCAGTAGAATGATTTTTAATTTATATTTTATTTAATAACTCAAAGATCCATGCCATAATCTTCAAGGCAGCTATGAAAATACTACTAAAATTGTAGAGATCAAAATGGAAAATGGAATCATAAAACACAGACTAGGTCTTACATAAGAAAAGATAGTAAGATGGTAGGTTTTAAATCCAAATTAAATAAATTACATTAAGTATAAATGGAATAAATCCTAATTAAAATTTAATGGCTGTGTATTAATTAGCCTCCAAGACTCACACCCCTGCCACTTGCAAAATGCACTTATCCCCTTCCAAGACCCCCCAAAGTCTCATCTTATTACATCATAGCTCCAGAGTCCAAAATCTTTTCACTTAAATTGGGTTCTGGTGCAAATGAGATGGTCAAAGCACAGTTTCTCGATATGTGGACCTATGAAACTAAAAGGATGAGTTACCTGCCCCTGACACAACCAACATATAATGGTAGTGTAGGCACACTATAACTGCCTGCTAGCTTTTTATTACTGTATAACAAATTACCACAACTTGGCTACTTAAAATAACTGTCTTAGTCAGTTCGGGCTTTTATAATAGAATAACATTGACTGAGTGGCTTATAAACAACAGAATTGTATTCCTCACAGTTCTGGAGCCCAGGAAGTACAACATCAAGGTGCTGGCAAATCCATTGTCTGGAGAGGGCCTGTTTCCTGGTTTGAAGATGGTCATCTTCTCATTGTATTTTCACATGGTGGAAAGCAGAGAGCAAGCTCTCTGGCATCTCTTTCATAAGGGCACTAATCCTGTTCATTAGGGTTGTACTCGTATGGCCTAATTATCTCTCAAAGGCCTCACCTCTTAATATCATTATATCGAGAGTTAGGATTCCAACTTATGAAGCAGGGGGAGCACATTCAATCCAAAATAGTAACACACAAATTTATTATTTCAGTTTCTGTAGGTCAGGAATTCAGGGATGGCAACTGAGTCCTCTGCAAGGCTGCAAATAAGCACCACATGTACTCATCATTAAATTGGTTTCACTGATCATCACCTAAGAGCACATTCAGGAATAACATTAATCGGGTGTCGGGCAGATGTGGGGGGGAGGGGATGGGTGCATACATACATAATGAGTGCGATGTGCACTGTCTAGGGGATGGACACATTTGAAGTTCTGACTTGGGGTGGGGAGGGGCAAGTGCAATATACATAACCTAAACTTTTGTACCCCCACAATATGCTGAAATAATAAGAAGAAAAAAAGATGTCGACCAGGGATAGATTCTCATCTGGAGGCTCAGCTAGGGAATTATCCTCTACCAAACTCACTCAGATATTGGCAGAATTCTTTTTTTTTTGCAGCTATATGATATCGGGACTCACTTCTTGCTGGCTATTGGCAGGAGGCCATTGTTGGCTCCTAGAGGTTTCTCACAGTCTTACCACATGGCCCTCTACATAGGCAGTACACAAGATGACAGCTTGCTTCTTCAAAGCCAGCTAGAAAATAGGAGAGAATCTTACAGCAATTCACAAATTTTAAAATGTAACATAATCCCAGGAGTGACATCACATACTTCACTATATTCTATCGGTTGGCAGCGAGTCACAGTTCCTACTCACATTCTAGGTACAGAGATTACATAAAGGTATGAACACTCAGGAGGCAGTAATCATGGGACCACCTCAGGGTCTGTTTGCTATAAATGTTACAGACATTTCTGTTCAAAACAGGCAAAATGGTAGGCCAAGGGAGTCACTGATCCATAGCAATTCCAAATCCCACTGGAAAAATGTTGGCGATTGGTTGATTAGGTCTCATAGCCCAGGTATAGTTATCTGTTACTCTTAGCTCCACCTCTGTACTCTTAGTTCTGCACTCCGAGTCATCTTTCCTTCTTCATGAAAAGTAGGGCATGTTTGCAGCTGAGTCATTTTCTCTGCCTTCCTCTTGCCAGAACTTTTAAAAAAATTTTTAAATTTTTTATTTCAGCATATTACAATGGTACAAATGTTTATGTTACATATATTGCCTTTGCCCCACCCGAGTCAGAGCTTCAAGCATGTCCATCCCCCAGATGGTGCACACTGAACCCATTAGGTGTGAATATACCCATCCCCTCCTCCCCCTCCCACTTGCCCAACACCCGATGAATGTTACTACTATATGCGCACGTAAGTGTTGATCAGTTAATACCAACTTGATGGTGAGTATATGTGGTGCTTGTTTTTCCATTCTTGTGATACTTCACTTAGTAGAATGGGCTCGAGCTTGGTCTAGGATAATACAAGAGGTGCTAGATCACCATTTCTTTTTTCGTGGCTGAGTAGAACAACACCTTTAATCATCAGGGAAATGCAAATCAAAACCAGAATGAGATATTACTTAACTCCAGTGAGAATGGCCTTTATTAAAAAGTCCCTGCCAGTAGAATTTTAAAGTTCAATAGCATCACTTTTAAATTTTTATGTTGTCTCTGTCCAAGCCAGCAGCATTTATGTTGATATAATTTTCTCAAAAACTTTGCAGGCATCCTATAAAACTAATGAGGGGTCAATCCATTACAAGAAAGCCACACACACAAATCTCTCTAAGTTTGAAACAATAATTTAAATATAAGGCCAAAAAATTCCAGAGACCTCATTTTCATATGACACGGGGTCAGTAGTCTGAATTAACTGGCAGGATCATTGGATGTTGGATTACATGGATACATTCGTCTGTTTACCCATAGCGCTGGACTACTACCCTAAAGAGTGACTGGCTATAGGAATTATGGGCTAACTGGCACTTCTAGTTATTGTGTATCTGTATACAGAAACACGAAAAGAAAAATCGGACAATTTCTTGCATACTGGAGCAATGAGAATGTGTTCACCTTGTTTGTAAAATTATCTATTCCTAGTCATATAGTATTTATGACTGGAGCAAAGCCAATCGTGGTCACAGGGGAAAGGAGAGAATTGCATATGTAGTGATTTACAAGGTCAGTCCTGGGTTCAAGATGCTTAATGTTGTTATGAATGACTTTGGCATCATACTCTGGTGATGAGGTTTGCATCAGGATTTGAAACTGCCCCATGGAAAGCTATAAGAAGAAGGTAATCAGAAATATGCACAGTGAAATTCATCAGGTATGAGCAACAGAACACAGTAATTCACTTGGAGGAACAAAACCAATTGGGAATTAAAATTAGGTTTGCTTCTGTCAGGAATGATTTAACATGATCGTACCTGAAAGGCAGGAACTCTATGGATCTTTTCCAGTTCTTTGATTCTAAGATCTAAAATGAAAGAAAAACTTTGAAAAAAATTTCTTCTATGACTTGAAAGGCTTTACATTTGTATTTGTATTCATATAAAATTTTACCAACCCATTTCAAATGCACAAGTATTAAAAAATGTAGCACTAATGAGTTGTGAATATCTAAATACTCAACTCCCTACAAATTAATCTCTTAATAGGTTAACACAATGCATATAGGTTAAAATTTTCTAATACACCCAAAACTACTAGCCTAAAAAATTTTCATCTATTTGTCATGCATCTCCAATGCCACAAACTTATCAGAGATGAAGGAAGCTAGGAACCATGGCCTGTTAGACGTGATCAATGTTCAGTGATTTATCTTAAATTTTTGGAAACATTACATAGTCCACAGAAACATTTTCAATTTATTTTACATCAGGAGGGCTACGATCCAGATCAGTTCAATTCAGTGCTGTTCAACATGAATGTTTTGAGCAGTCTCTAATCCTCAAGTAGGCTCTGATGACGACTGTAAGGAAAAGAGACTAGGAGCTCCCTGTTCTGTCTTTGGGTGAGTTCTCCATCTTTAGATGAGTTCCTTGTCTTCAGGGAGCTTAAAAATCAGGATATTATCTTTGGAAATTTACATTTCTTTTTTATTTGATGCCACATAAGATATTTCAGATGAATTATAAAATACAAACACAGAAGAGAAATTTAAAATTATTTAAAACACCACTACCCAGAGAAGCTACCATGATCACTTTGATGTATCTCTTTTCCATTTTTCTATACATATTTAGAAATATTTTTACAAAATTTTAATCATTCTGTAGGTACTATTTTGTGACTTCCCTGTGTTACTTAACAGTGTATCGGAACCACCTGTTCATGTCAGTATACTTAATTCTGCCATAATGATTTTAGTGCTGCCTACTATTTCATGCTCCAGATTATGGCCCTAGTCTGTTTAACAATTTATTTTTGGATATCTATCTATTGTTAATATTTTATCGTAATCCATCATCCCTCATTAATTGTAATATTTTTAATAAAAATGAAATCAGGCTTAAAATTATAATTTAAGACTTCTAATACATTTTGCCAAACTTCATTATTTTTCTAGTAATATTTATAGTATAATCCAATCCTAATATACTTATAACAAAGGGAAAATGCTCAGAATATTATTTCCTGAAAGACATTAGACAAATTTCTTATGCACCCACTTGATGCTTCCCAAGAAAAGAGTTTTGTTCAAAGAAGTTTAGGGAACATGATATTATTTTACATACTTTGATATTCACAGTTTATATTAGCATTTCAAACACTCTGAGAAGTCCAACATTAAAGAAATATGTTCAATTTTGTTTAAGTCAATATTCATTAACCAGGGCATACTATTTTGGTATAATACTTATTGGCATGCTTTAGAACATTCTTTTCTGCTTTAAAAAAATAATTTTAAGATGTCCAAGTTTAAATAAAATGAAGAAAAACTCAAATTTTTACTCAAAACAATATAATTTATATAATTTAGTGATTCACATTTGAAACACAATTCAATAATACCATAAAGAAATCTAATGGTAACCTTGAACAACATTATCATTGGGATGTCTCAGTCTGATACTCTTGTGTTCACATTTAATTGATTGCTATACTCCAAAACAGCATTATATTTTTACTATATCTGAATTCATATAATAGCAAGTTCTATTATAATGAGATCCTGTAGTATGTCTAGGAATGAGATTGAGATCAAGGTTTGTATAATATATATTTTAGTGATCAAGTATTTCTCATATAAGATACTATGAAATGCTCTAAAATCAATCTTAAAGTAAAAATAATTTCTTGATAACTCTGTATTAACCAAAAGAAATAAGATAATGTATAATCAAGTGCTTGTTGATCATCTCATTTTGCTTTTGGATATCAACTCTTACATGGAAATATAAAGATATACTTATAGTTTTCATGTGTCAATCAAATACCTAGTTACACATGGGGATAACATCATATCCATTTGTAAAAAACATCCTTGTCAATCAAATGTCTTGTTATACACAGGTCTGACATCAGATTTAAGTATAATAAGGTATAAGATTGACAACTAATTAGTCAAATGTGAGAAAAATAAATTGTTCTTTGTTTTCCTTTTCTTTTTTAGATGAGACAGTTCTTAGTTTTTCATTTACTCATTACTAGTCTAATTTGTAACATTTCACTCTTTCTTCAATGCCCTTGTCATAATTCCCTTTAATTTTTTGTGTCATTGTTTTACTTTTATTGCCATGTATATATCACATTCCTCTGCATTATATGTTACCAATTAAAAGGTCAAATATCAGTGCCTATATAGTCATAAGAAAACATTAAAAATGAGGAAGGTAGTGCTTCATAGATTATCCTGAATAACAATGAAAACAAAAATTGAATCTTAGAGGAATACACAAATTTCTTACTTTTTGACATTTACCACTAAAACCCATAGCAGTCGTCTATGCCAACCAATGGCACAAAATTCTTCTGCTTACTCTCCTCATCTCCCAGGATCTAAGACATTACTGGCCTTGGCAGGATGTATCCAACCTGCAGTGGAATTTAATGTACTGTATGGCTTAAAACTGCCCCAGCAGTAAGATCTGGCAAAGGGAACACCTGAGCAGTCACACCAGTTTAGCAACTGTGTGTTTCTGAGCTACTAGCAATAGGTCTTTGGATCTGCATATTTTGGAAAAAATTCAGTAAGCTGGGAAGAGACCAAAGTTGTCCCATTACTTTTGTTTTAGAATACCAAAGTATGTAGTATGTCCACATACTTTTCTAGGGTTTGAAGGCAGCCACCAAAAGTTTTTCTGAAGCCACAAGCATTAAGTTATATGGGCTCAAAATTATGGATATAGGACTGAATCAAGGCTGTTTAAACTTAAATAAAAATTGATTGAGCTCTTTCCTAATGCAAGTCACAGTGCTAAATTAAAGAAGGTAAAAACAACAGTTGGCAATATAGAAGCCTTGACTTCAAAATGTTTGTGCTAAGAGGGGGTTTGAGCAAGAGATGAAGAAATTCTAAAACGAAGCTAAACTTTACATATGCCTTAAGAGAAGCCCTACAAATATCATAAGGGATCAAGTAAGGAAGAGCTCATATTTATGGTGTATCATGAAAATGTGTTACGTGAGGTAGGCTTTGGAAGGAAGAACGTAATTTTGACTTAGGAAAAAAAGGAAGACCAAAGATCATGGTGTGGAAATTCAAATAGACTGAAATTTGAAGAAGCAAGGAGAAGTTAAATTTAATAAGAAAGAAGAGGAGTTGAAAAACTGAAAAAGTTGTTTAATCCTTGTAAAGAGACTGAATGAAGGGTAAAGGTCATATACCCAGTTTAGTAGGTATTCAGCAATAAAGTAAAGGACTTTCGTTTTTGGTTTTGGTTTTCATCGGTCATTTTTAGTTTGTTTTGTTTGGGACAAAAACAAGCAGCAAAAAGACAGCAGCCTGGGAAGCTATTACACTATTCTCTTCAGATGGTAATAAAAATATAAATAGAACAGCCAAAAGAAAAGTCAAGGCGATATAGAGGTGAGAGACATTAAAGAGACACACAGACTCAGCAAATAACTGGATATAGGCAATGGAAGAGGAAAAAACCAAAGATCATCCCCAGTTATTGCAGTGAATGATAGACATTGGAGGTAGAACAGAGAGCTGGAGAAGGAACGTGGAGAGTTAAAGACTAGAATAAGATGGAGTGTAGAAAAGTAAGTTAGAGAACATGGTTGTTCATATGATGAAAGGTTCAGAGACAGATTGGAGACAAAGAAAATTTGGTAAGAAAGAAAGCAAAATATAACGTGATGGAAATGACAATATATGATGGGAATAGTATCAATACAAAAGTGGAATTAAAAAAAACAACTCTTCACAATCAATTACCATTTCTTTTCACCTCTTGTTAAGGTACCACTAGCCAGAACTAGAGTTAAGTGATTGCCTGCAGATAGAGGTGCCTCCCAGCTCCATCAATGGGAATCATATTCAAACATCCACTTCCTTTTTTTCACTTTCTACGTTCTGAATGCAAGCCCACAGTGTGTGAATGGCAGAACCAATCCCTCAATTCAGCCATATTCATTTTCCTCTAGCAAGATTTTTAAACTGAAAATCAAAGTTTTCAATGGAAGCATGGAATAAAAAGCTAATCTCTATGGCATCTCTGGAGCATGACACCCAGACTATATTATGGTCACAAAAGATCTTTTCACGCTGAACAAAAATGTGTTTTCTCAGCCTAGCCACAGTTGTGACATCTTGAGACCACATGTCACAAGAATATTCCTTGATAAATTCTAATCATTTTCTAACAGCTGTATGCTCTAAATATTCTTTTCAAAGTTTTGTAACTGAAATAGAAGTTTCCACTAGGGTCTGGTAAGCATTACATTTTAGTAAAAATATCTTTAAATATATATATATATCACTTATTGTCATTCATCTTGTATTAATCTCTCTGCAAACTAAATTATATTTATTACATTTTAGATAAATGGATGATATAGTCTTGTAGGATTATTTTAGGAATGTAAATAGAGAGAGGAAAATGAGAGAAAGAGAGAGAACAAACTGAAAACTGGCAGAAAGCAACATTCTATTCTGACAGATGTGACCTTATCAAGTTTATAAGTGTCATCATTGTCATTTATATGTTCTGTGGAAGAGAGAGTCTGTTATTGTAGGAGGCTGATTCTATTTATTAATTGGAAAAGCTTTTGATGGACTGCTAGAAAAGAGAATTTATAAGAAGTGGAAATGAACACATATGCATGCACACACATGCACATACACAGGGGTATTTCAACAAAACTACAAATTGAATCTTAAAATCCAAGTGCTTAATTGCTATATAGTCTACTTCAATACGAATTGAGGGCATGCAATTACCACAATATAATTCTAGCTTCAAAACACTGTCTATCCAAATGCTAAACACATACTCTCACTTCTGTACATTTTTTACACTAGCCTTTTTGTTTGAACCAAATAATATGATCAGAAAGATGAAAATAAATTATTTTTTTCTTTTTGATTGAAATTAGTAATCTTGCTTTTGTAAAATTACTTACTTTAAGTAATATTGCATACAGACTCATATAAGCCATTTCTCCAAGGCTTTACAAGTATATTGTGTATATGTAAGGATAAAGTTAACTCAATGTATTCATTTATTCAAAACTATGATTATTACAGGGGATTTTATGTTTAAGAAAAAGTACCTTTGTCATAGAATGTCTTTTGTTCTTTTGTGTAGATGCCCAGTAATGGGATTGCTGGATCAAAGGGCAGGTCTACTTGAATCTGTTTAAGGTATCTGCATATTGCTTTCCACAGGGGTTGCACTAGTTTGCAGTCCCACCAGCAGTGTATGAGTGTTCCTGTCTCTCTGCATCCACGCCAACATGTATTGTTTTGGGACTTTTTGATAAAGGCCATTCTCACTGGAGTTAAGTGATATCTCATTGTGGTTTTGATTTGCATTTCCCTGATGATTAGAGATGTTGAGCATTTTTTCATATGTTTGTTAGCCATTCTTATATCTTCTACATGATGAGTGTGATGCACACTGTGTGGGGGATGGACACGATTGAAGCTCTGACTCAGGGGGAGGGGGGGGCATGGGCAATATATGTAACCTGAACTTTTGTACCCCCATAGTAAGCTGAAATAAAGAAAAAAAAAGAAAAAGTACCTAACATCCTACCCACTATTTCTAGCATTTTGACCTGAAAGGCTTTTCAATGTTATAAACTGGTGAGATAAACACTTTCATTTGCTGGGAAGCAGAAGTTTTGATGAAGTCCATAATGACAACAGTGTATCCGTTTTGTTTGCATAAAATAAAAATCTTTAAGATGTAGCTGTCTAGCAAAGGTATTCTGAGATATTATTAGATATGCATCAAATGATCTGGTCTCAGATTCATACAATTTCATTGAACACTTATTATCTGCCATTCTTCTAGATGATAGGGATATATTTGTGAACAAAATAATCAAAAATCTTTTTCCACATTTGAAAATGATAAAGTGCCAAGGCAGAGGTGGGGAACAAAAAGGAGTCAGGGATTGGACAAGATGGGGAAGCAGCTAGGGGATTTCCATTTTAAGAAGAGCAGTCAGATCTGTCCCCTTGAGAAAGTTATTATTGGGCAAGGACTTGAAGGTGATGAGGGGTATAGAGGAAAAAACTGGTACACTTCCTGTGATGGTAACATGCCTGGCATATTCAAAGGACAGTAAAGAGTGGTTAAAGGAGAATGGGGGATGAGGGAAGAGCCAAAGGAAGGTGAAGAGGGAATGGGATACCAGATTCTATAGCATCTTGTAGGCAATTGTATTCTAAATGAAATAGGGAGCATATTGCAGAGATTTAGAAAAGAGTGATATGATCTGACTTTCATTATAAAAGGGTCACTCTGGCTGCTGCTGGAGAATTGTGTGGAAGCAAGAAGGTTCATTAAAAGGCAATTACTCTTAATCTGGATAAAATATGATGGGAGCTTGAAACAGGGTAGAATCAGTGGAGAGGTGACAAGGGTGAGCTTGGGGACATATTTTGATAAAACTTGCTGAAGAATTGAGCAATTGGGAGTTGTTGAGGAAAAGGAAGCTTTAAGGATGATATCAAGACTTTTGTCCTTGCACCTTGGAAAGATGTGTTTTTCATTTACTCCCTTTGGGAAGATTTGCTTTCAGCTGCTATGTGACAAAAGCTAATTTAATACAGAGGAGAAAAGATTCTACTTTGGAGCTAATCATTAAAAATCTATTGATTCAGGCTCAACTAATTCAGAATTTTTGATGACCTATCAGGGTTAGACTAGCTGAAGGCTTCCTTTGTATCAACTATAATCTACAAATTTTTAGGAAGGGAAGAAGGAAACATTAAGTTAACTTGACAAAAAAGGTCTTTTTATGTTTTAGAAGTATCCCTTTTTACAGGAAGATTTTGCATAAGTAGAAATCCCTAGAGAAAGGCTATGTGAAACCCGAGCTTGGCAACACATATTTTTGTGTAACTGTGAACAGCTGCTTTGCCTGAGTCAGCCATGAAGCTAATCTGTCTCTCACAAAGTCTAATACATACATGGGCAGACTAAATTATTAAAAAATGTTCAGCCTTCCTAGTAATCAAAGTCATGTAAATTTAATCAATAGTGAGATTCCATATGACATCTATCAAATTAGTAAAAGTTTGAATTGTTCAAAAGAACATCTGATTTTCAGATTTAAGATGAGTGCATATATTTGTCTGCCCTCTTAGCCAAAATTCCAGTGCAACAGAGTTGAGATGTACACACAGGAATATATAATGGTAATAACAAGGCAAGAGTATCATAAACAGATAAGAGATTTTACAAACTTCCATAGGATGGATTGAAGATGGGATTATTTTTTAAAATATATCCAAACAAAGGAAGCAAAATCTTAGAATTTGCACATGAGAAGGCTTCATCAAAGGTGAAAGCCACCATTTCCATCAATGCCCTGGAGAGAAGCCAACCACGTAGTCAGCAGATCTGTAGAGCAATCATGAGCTACAGAGCTGAAATCAATATAATTAGCAGTAAGGCTGTCTACAGAGCAGCTGGAATATCCCTGCCTACACCATCACCCTGCACACATACAGAATGCTGGACTGATGGCATTTTACTGCTCTTGGAAACTAGAAAACTCTTGTCCAAGGAAAGCATGACAATACTGGGGATGCAGTAAGAGAGAACATGAATAAATTTAAAATAAAGTCACATTATTTATTGAGAAATAGTATCCACTGATAGCACCATTTAACCTAATGGTTATCAAATTTTATTATTTATAAAAAACAGTTGAGATCAAAGGTTCTCCAACTTAAGTATTCATAAGATTACCAGGGATCAAATTAAACAGTAATTCTAAACTGCAGAATGTCTGATTTAAAAGGTTTGCAGTGGGACCTAGGAATATGCATTTGGAACAAGTACTATCTAGATGACTATGTTGCAGGTGATGGAGAATAGAGTAAAAGGGCAAAAAAAAAAATGGGACAAAAACATTAGGCACATTTTGTGTGCTCTATGGTACTAGCACCTTCCTTCTCATCATTCTCTTTTTATGGAAGGCCTTCCCCACTCATACTTATTCCTCTCCTACTCATATATCAAAACCCAACTAAAGCCTTTACACCTTGCCTCTATTGAAATCTCTCTCCTCTAAATGCCTTTATCACTTCCTTTTCTTTCCATTCATGATAACTATGCACTCTTTTAGTATGCTTGCATCATATTAAAATTTTATTGATACATTTCGTTGCTACTAATATACTCCACATGTCTCTCTTGTCTCACTAGAATGTAACTTAGCCAGGTTCTTAGGCTATATTAACTAAACCAATATTTACTCATACATGATGTATTTATCATTTTTATTGACTAAATTAAATTGATATTTCCATCTTTCCATGCTGTCTATAACATCACTCCGCTTGGGGGGAAAAAAGAGGGAAAGAGGAAGGAAAAAGAAAGCAAACATAGAAGCAAATTCCGGAACCATGTCAAAATTTTAAAATACATAATTTTTAACATTCCAGTGTATAATCATTTTGTGAATTTCAAGTTAACAAGTAGAGATGTTAAAATGTAAATCACTGGAACCCAAGAGATTGTATCAGTCCACATGTTTTTCCAAAGTGTCTATTATATACATACATGCAGGACATCATCTGTTCCCCAAAGGAATTTACAATCTGAGAAAGAAAATAAACATCAAAAGTAAAATCCAGCATTAAGTTCACTAATTAGAGTTTAGAAATCTACAGAAAAAGCACTAAATATAATCTTAAAAGGCCTGAATTATTAGATTTTTCCATAATCATAATGATCTTAAACTTGAAAATAATGTGTTCCTTTTAATTTTAAAATACATTAATTAAATTGCAAAAGCAAAACACACTCATGTTAACAGAGACACTGAAGACTAATAAGCACAAGTGTTTCCCAAATTCCCCATCCTTTTGCACTCATTACACTCCTCTTCCCAGGCCAAACTACTATTAATAGTTTATGTAAAGTTTGGTAAACTGATGCCTCCCAATTTGTTCTTTTTGCTTAAGATTGCTGTGGCTATACAGGGTTTTCCCTGGTCCCACACAAAGCATAGAATTAATTTTTCTAGATCTGTGGAAAATGATGTTGGTATTTTAATAGAAATTGCACTGAATGTGTAGATCACTTTGGGTAGTACAGACATTTTAACATGTTGATTCTGCTGACCCATGACCATGGTATAGTTTTCCACCTGTTTACCTCCTCTGCTATTTCCTTCCTCAGGGTTTTGTAGTTCTCCCTATAGAGGTCTTTTGCCTCCTTAGTTAGATATATTCCTAGGTACTTTATTTTCTTTGCTGCTATTGTGAAAGGTATTGAGTCTTTGATTTGGTTCTCAGCTTGACTGCTGTTGGCATATATGAATACTACTGATTTCTGTACATTGATTTTATAACCTGAGACGTTGCTGAATTCATTTATCAATTCCAGTAGTCTCTTGGCAGAATCTTTCAAAACAACGTGGTACTGGCACAAAGACAGAAACATAGACAATGGATCAGAACAGAGAACCCAGATATAAAACCATCCTCATATAGCCATCTGATCTTTGACAAAGCAGACAAAAATATATACCGGGGAAAAGAATCGTTATTCGATAAATAGTGCTGGGAAAATTGGATAGCCACATGCAGAAGACTGAAACAGGAGCCTCACTTCTCACCACTCACAAAAATCAACTCACAATAGATAACAGACTTAAAACTAAGGCATGAAACTATAAGAATTTTAGAAGAAAATGTTGGGAAAAACTCTTATAGACATTGGCCTAGGCAAAGAATCTATGAACAAGACCCCAAAAGCAATCACAATAACAACAAAAAATAAATAAATGGGACCTGATCAAATTAAAAAGCTTCTGCACAGTCAAGGAAACTATCATTAGAGTGAATAGACAATCTACAGAATAAGAGAAAATATTTGCATGCTATACATCCAATAAAGAGCTGATAACTAAAATCTATAAAAAACTCAAGCAAATCAGCAAGAAAAAAAATCTAACAGCCCCATTAAAAGTGAACAAAAGACACGAAAAGAAACTTCAAAAGAAGATAGACTAATAGCTAAGAAACATATGAAAAAATGCCCAACATCTCTAATCATCAGGGAAATGCAAATCACAACCACAATGAGATATAATTTAACTACAATAAGAATGGTTTTTATCAAAAAGTCCCAAAACAACAAATGTCAGTGTGGATGTGGAGAAATACACTGTTGGTGGGACTGCAAACTAGTCCAACTTCTATGGAAAGTAGTATGGAGATATCTGAAAGAGCTAAAAGTAAAGTACCATTTGATCCAGCAATCACACTACTGGGTATTTACCCAAAGGAAAAAAATACATTCTATAAAAAAGACACCTGCACTCAAATATTTATAGCAGCACAATTTGTAATTATAAAGCTGTGGAAACAATCCGAGTGCCCATCAATGCATGAGTTAATTAATAAAATGTGGTATATGTATACCATGGAGTCCTACTCAGCCAGAGAAAACAATGGTGAACTAATACTTCTTGTATTAACCTGAATGGAATAGGAGACCATTCTTCTAAGTGAAGTATCACAAGAATGGAAAAACACACACTACATGAACTCACCATTAAATTGGAACTAATCAACACTTATGTGCACATACAGAAATAACATTCACTGGAAATCAAGAAGGTGGGGTGGGGATGGGTAAATTCACACCTAATGGTTACAATGCATGCTATCTGGGTAATGGGCACACTTATAACTTTAACTCAAATAGTACAAAAGCAATTTATGTAACCAAAACATTTGTACTCCCATAATATTCTGAAATTTTTTTAAAAAGTTTGAATATTATTCTCATTAATTATATCAGAGACAAATGAGATGATATATGATCAAATATGAATAAAGTATATTAGCACTTAAACAATACTTTATGTGCATTATCCCAGAGTAGGTTTCTGTACAGTTATAAAATAATAACAATGATGATAACATTTATGAAGTACTTGCTCTGTGCAGAACATCTGACTGTGTTTCACCTGGACTATCTCACTGATCCTCATAACTACACTGTGAGGTACAGGCCATTAATATTTCCATTTTGCCCATGAAGGAACAGACGTAGAGAAATTAAGTAACTTGTTCAAGAGCAGGAATCTAATAACTAGTGAATCCGCCATTCAAACCAAAGTAAAATGGCTCCAACCTCTGACATCTCCACACCATAATATAACTGCCAATATATTTATCAAACCATACACAGTAAATACATCAATAAGATAGGTTTAAACATATATGACTTTTGTTACATGGGCAAGATCATGTTATATATATTTTGCCATGACTTGTAAGGATTAAATGAGATGGGCTAAGAAAATGCCAGTCATGGCACATGACATATGGTTGCCATTAGTCTCTCTGCTAATTTAACACAGTGAGACATTTGATATGAGTTATTTCTATTCACCACAGCACCTGTCACATACTAGGTGCTCAGTTCTTTCAGCTTTGTTATAGTTTTTAGACAGTCTTCAATTTAGTTTTTAAGGGAAACATTTTCCTTCTCACTTTGTGGCAAATATTTCTTGATTTTTGCACACCTTTCCTTTTTTAAAATAATGAATTAATCCAGGATCTCATGTTTTCAGTTTTAGCCTTAAAGCCAATGAACCATGTGAAAAAATTATTTAATAAGGAACTTGATAACATCAGTAAATAAGAATAGATGGCACCATGGTAATAATCTTTTGACACACATATTTTAGTAAAAAACAAATTTGAATGAAAGACTAAAATTACATATGTTCTGTCAGGCTTTATTTTTAAAAAAGAAATAAAGAAAATCTGCAAAAGTTGGAAATGAGTCAAATTGTTAGGCAAAATACAGAAACGGTTTCTAGATTTTGGAACACAAAAAATGTATAATTTTGAACAAAATAAATATTAGTTGGTGAGCATGCTATTATATCGTATCCTTTTCCAAACAAATTTTGGTTAAAACACTGTTTTATATAGGAGAGTTTATTTAAAGTAAATAAGTAAAACTGAACTGATCAAAGCTACAGGAGATGGCTGATGAGGAGATGGAAGATAGGAACTTACCTGCCTTTTTGATTCATTTCTAATGGGACCCAAAGAGGTCTCTAGAACACCATATTCCTATTTTCAGGGTATCACTTTATATAATCGCCACTACTGTAACTTGGGAAACATCAGATTTTCAATAAAGGATGATTTCCTTTCAGTATTTGGTGATTTTAAATTTACTTGCATATATTATAAAGAATTCAATCTGTCTCAAAGTGTGGTTCATGGACAACTTACAACAACCTATAGTAGAGTCACCTGCAGTGGTTGTTAAAAAAAAAATGTCATTTCCTGGGCAGATGTAGAATATCTCAAGTTTGATATGGTAATCTGCATTTTTAATAAGCATTCTGCTTGAAGCTCATGTTTCTGAAATGTTTTAGAACCATTGATTCAGATTTTACAGTAGAATTATTTTGCTAGAAGCATCAAAATGAATTGGAAAAAAAGTTTAAAAAATAAGCCAAACATTTTCTAATTTTTAATGCAAAAATTTATAAGTATGATTTTTTCCCAGGAATCTTCCTTTGTGAATGAATGACTTCAGTTAGATGCCTTTGTGTTTGGATATAAAAGGGCGTTAATATACATTTTGATGCAACATGTCACAACTCCTCATGTCTGGGTAACTTTGCCAGCAATAACAAGTATAGCCTTCCTTTAAGAAAGTAAATGTTAGATGTTTCACACTTAGTTTTGGTTTCCATAATAGGCATCTTCTTTGCACAGGGAAAATTATCAAGTATGCACTGGTTTGTGTTTTCCTCTATGATGAGAAATTGCAGTTTTGCTTCTCTTACTATAGAATGTGTTAAATCAAGTCCAATTTTTTTTAAGAAACAGTATACAGAATGAATTTGAACTGAGTTTATAAGCAGGAAAGGAGCCCAAATTGAATCAGAACTGAAATTATACTTTGATTTAGTTCTATCACTCTCCCCAGCAAAAGCATTCCATAAATGGTAGGAAACAATGTGTCCAACTTAAATAGGAAATAATAAAGTTTTAGTATTTTGACATATGGGTCCACTGAAGGTTTGATAGAGGGGCAGGTGCACTACATTAAATTACCATAGTAATTGAGCACATACCAAACATTGTGCTAGATGACACAAACCATATCTAGTAGACAAGGCATGGTTTCTACTCTCTAGGAATCAACAGTCTGTACGTGGAGGGAAGGCATGACACAACTTAGAAAATGAGAAATGCTATAAAGAAGATATGCACAAAATGTTGGGGATCTTAGAAAAAAAACAAGGTTATTTTTGAAGAAAAAAGGATAGTGAAAGCCTTCAAATGAAGTTGACATTTGAAATTTACTTTCAATAATTAGAAAAAGGAAAGAGAAGTCCAAGTGTAGGATTTTGACAACCCATTCTATCTCCCCTAACATATTTGGTCATGCTGTAACCTCCTTGGTGGAAGAAAAGGGCCAGAAAACAGAAAATTACTACATTTTATAACTGAAGCCAATTACAAAAATCTTCATACCAGAGAAATAAATTCTACTATTGTATTGCCCAATCCTGGAGCCTCTTCCCATGTAGCAATTGGCAGTAAGCAGAAGAGGTGAAGCAATGAGATATCAACAACTAGATTTTTTACCATCAGTGGAAGACCATAGAAGGTCTACAGAAGCTCTATAAGATCGCACGCTCAGTAGAATCAGTATTATAGATAGATACAACAATTTTTCTGTGTGTTCATCCATTGTCTAATACAGAATCTGCTCCTGAAGGCCTCCCAGACTTCACCTGAAGGTGTGCTCCTTAGATCATGTTCTTTTCCTTCCTGGTTACTGTTTACATACATATGGTTTATGTCTTTCCTTCTCTTTCTCTCTAGATGTGTGTGTGTGTGTGTGTGTGTGTGTATATGTGAGTATACTTCACATTGAAAAGTAACTTGTAAAGAGGCCCTACAACCAGACAATATTTGCACAAGTCACTTTAGATTACATTATTTGCTCTATTTGATCAAACTCCAACTGGGTTGCCAGCCCATCAAACTTCCTTGATAATATGAATGTAAATATTCTTCAGTTTCCTTTCCTTATCTTGTCTTCCTTTGCATAATATCTTTTTGACCTGTCCATCATCTCCTTAATTCAATGATTTTCTCAGTCACCTATTGGTATAATAAAGCTAAGTAACAAACAGCCATAAAACCTTAAGTAGCAAACAACAATATGCACTTATTTAGCTCATGTGTCTGTGGGGCAAATGGGTATTGGCTGATCTAGGCTGGGCTCAGATAAGTAGTTCTGCTGACTTTGGTTAACACATTAACTGCCACATGCATTGTATTTAACTCACACTAGTTTTGAGCCCCGGGCCTCATGAAGCAAAACCTGGGCAAAGCCCTACAGTTGGTTCGTGAAAATCTTACTTGTTAATATTCTTATTGTTACAATTAATATTGACAAATTAATTCTAAAAATGTGGATTAAATGAATATGAGTCAATAAATTTCATTTTTCATTAAATTAGAAAGGATTATTTTGTTTTTGAAGCTTTCGTTCTATTTTCAAAATAAAACACTGTGGCCCCAAGGAAAAAAATTTTTTTTCTAGTGTGGCAGTCAATGTGTTAAACTTGCTCATGCATCTCTTATCCTCCTCCTGAGACCAACAGGATAACCACAGCATGTACTGTTCATGAGATGGCAGAGGTACATGGGAGGAAACAGAAACATGCTATACCTTTTAAGGCTAAGCCTTGAACCCAGCATGCTAGCATGTCTATTAATAGCACATTCTGTTACCAAAAGCAAATCATAAAGCCAAACACACATTCAAGAGGCAAATCAATATACACCACCCCTTTAGTAGGAGGAGCTGTAAAGTCAGATTGAAAAGTGCAAAGAAACACCCCACACATGAATTAGACATCTCACCTGTATACGTCTTTAATACATTGTGCTTACTGCTAATCTAACACTTACTGCCACACAATATAGTGATCTGATGACTTATTTCTTCCAAAAGATGATAGCCCTCTTCAGGCAAGAACCCTGCCATATCCACCATCATGGTATCTCCAGAAACTCCAATAAAGTCTTAATGTACAGACACTAATATTTTAAGACAGACACATGGAAGAAAAGGAGGCAAAAGGGAAGACAGGAAGAAAGGAGGATAGACCATCTTAAACTCAAGATGTAATTGCAATTAAGCTACTACCCTAAAGATACAACATGATTCTACTTTCTAAGTTTCTTAGGTCTGGTATCACTTTTTTTTCCTGCTTTGCAAAAATATCTTAAAACAAGTTTTTAATAATACTTGAACTGATCATAGATAAAATACACACTTAATGGTTCCCCCCCATAATATTCTCTATAAAAACTTGGATTAAAATACACCCTCACTCTAAAAATTTTTTTCCTCGTAGTTGAAGGGGTAATATCAACAGTCATCAATGTTATTGGGCACATGGTATGGCAAAGAGGAGACAGTTTATCACTTGGCAGATATAAGAAATTATATATTTTAAGGGCCATTAATATAACTAGGTTTGGTGTATTCCACAGTAGGGATTTATTGAAAGAGTAGGACATGTAGGATTAAGAAATGCATATTTCTTTACAAGTCAGGCTATTTGGGTAAGCTTCTTAAAACTAAACCTCCTTAAGGCTCCTCCAAGCTTCAGTTGATTCTATATATACAAATTTTATTACTAATTATGTTCAGTTCTTTGTATTTATAGGGCATTTTTTCACCCAAAGAGTCCAAATTATGTAATAGCAGTGGCAATCACTAGATAATTATTATGTAAGTTTTGAATGTTTATAGGGCCTGGTAAAGTGCTACTAGATTTATATAGTTTTTAATACTTAAAATAATCTATTGAAAAAAAACCTCTTTTGTCCCTCTCTACATAAAAAGAAACAGAGGTTTGGAGAATTTGTGACATGCTTAAACCAAAAAAAAAAAAAAAAAAAAAAAAAAGAAATGCCAGAGCCAGAATTTAAACACAGATCAGTATGATTCTGAAAGTTTTGCTTTTCCATATCTTGATTATTAAGGGAAAATGCTGCAATGAACAAAGCAATGCAGATCTCTCTCCAAGATCCTGATTTCAATTTCTTTGGCTATATACCCAGAAATGGGTATTTCTGGATCATATGATTGTTTTAATTTTTTGAGGAAACTTCATACCATTTTTCATAATGGTTGCACCAATTTACATTTCCATGGTATACAAAGGCTCCCTTTGCTCCTTGCTAAAACTTGTCTTTTGACTTTTCGATAGTAGCCATCATAACAGGTATAAAGCAATATCTCATCGTGTTTTTTTCACTTCCCTGATTAGTGATGTTGAACACCTTTTCATATACTTGTTTTCAATTTTTGTGTTTTCTTTGGAGAAAGGTCTATTCATGTCCTTTGTCTATTTTAAAATCAGGTTGCTTCGTTTTGTGCCTGTTTAGTTGCAGGAGTTCCTTAAATATATTGGATGCTAATCCTTTATTAAATATATGGTTTGAAAATATTTTCTCCCATTCTATTGGTTGCTTTTCATTTTGTTGATTGTCTCCTTTGCTGTGCAGGAGCTTTTCAGTTTGATGCAATCACACTTGTCTATTGTTGCTTTTGTAACCTGTGCTTTTGGTGTCATATCCAAGAAATCATTGACCAGGCCAATGTCAAGAAGCTATTTATTTCTCTATGTTGTCTTCTAGAATTTTTATAATTTGGGGTCTTATGTTTAAGTTTTTATTAAATTTTAATTTTTGTGTATGGTGGAAAATAGGCTCTATTTCATTCTTTTGCATGCGTATATTCAGTTTTCCCAATACCACTTACTGATGAGACTATCCTTTTCCCATTGTGTATTCTTGGTCCCCTGTTGAAGATCAGTTGACCATATTTGCATGAGTTTATTTCTGGGCTCACTATTCTGTCTCACTGGTCTATTTGTCTGTTTTTATGCAATATCATACTGTTTTGATGCTTTTTAATATATTTTGAAATCAGGAAGTATGATGCCTCCAGTTTTGTTCTTTTTGATCAAAATTGCTCTAGCTATTTGGGGTCTTTTGTGGTTCCACACGAATTTTATGAATTTTTTCTATTTCTATAAAAGATTTCATTGGCAAAATGCCCATTGATGGGTAGATAAAGAAAATGTGTTGTATACTTAACAATGGAATATTATTCAGACTTAAAAAAGAAGGAAAATCCTTCCATTTGTGACAACATGGGTAAACCTGGAAGACACTGTGGTAAGTGAAATAAGCCAGACACAGAAAATACTATATGATACCACTTATATGACGAATTTAAAATAGACTCACAGAAGCAGAATGCAATGGTGGTTGCTAGGAGCTGGGGGATTGGGAAACATGGAGGTATTACTAAAAAGACACAAAGTTTTAGCTACACAAGATGAATAAATGGTAGAGAGCCCCTCTTCAGCGTAGTGCCTATAGTTAATACTGTATTGTATACTTAAAAATTTGCTAAGACGGTAGATCTTATGTTGTGTTCTTATCAGAAAAAAATAATAAAGAGGGCACGAGGAAACTTTTGTAGGTGAAGGGTGTGTGTATAGCATAGATTGCAGTGATAGTTTCTGGGTTGTATACTTAGCTCCAACCTTATCAAGTTGTATACGTTAAATACAGCTTTTTGTATGCCAATCACACCTCAATAGAGTAGTGTCAAAAAATAGTAACAGGGTTTGTGGTTTGTCTTTATAATATCTGATTAAATTCTGCATTTTAAATGATTATTTATTTAGAAAATAGTATGCCTTTCTCAACCAATGGAATGAAGCCTTGAAGTTTCAGGCAATACCAAAGTTTCCAACTTGCTTCCTGACAACTTGCAGACATTAAGCTCATATGTAGTTGCTGATATTCAGATAAAATAAAGACGGCTTTAATGTCCAGAATTTGAAACAAGATGTAATAGAAAGTCAAAGTGCACTAGCAATACAAAATTACTCTGAAATCTACATACTAGATTACATATACTTCATACAGTATCTCAGGATCTCACATGCTTTTTATGCATTTATTTTTAAAGTTCTAGTTACGTTTATCAGGAAAATAAGAGAAGATATAATAGAATGAAATAGATCTAGAGAATATGATTTTATTTTAGATGGTAGATAAAGAAATCAAATGGTTCATGACTCTTATTTCTACCCAACTCCCAGTGTTCCCATATATAAAAGATTGCCTTTTCATTTTCTTTCACTATCTTTCCCCTTCCTCCCTACTTTGCTTTTCTTTTTCCTTTTGGAGCTGTAAACAACAGCAATCATTTGATTTTTTTAAAGTTCATTTGTCAGCCAGACATTTTAACATCATTTATGATGTTTTAAATAAATGCTGAAAATAACCACAGACAATCTTTTTTTCCCTCCCAATCCCTATTAAAGATAAGAAAATGAGATAACACAGGTAGACTGAAATAAACACCAAATAATTATCTCTGTAATGAATTTTTAAAGTGCACAGAAAGGACAGTGCAAGTCAATGAATACATGTTATCAACACATTAAAAAGGCATTTAAAAGTGAACTGTGATCTTCAGCCACTATTGCTTCAGAATTATAAATAGTGAGATCAAAAACCTAGGGCAGGGAATATCATTAAATTGGAATAAAGAGAAAGATTGGCACTAACTATGTTTTTGTTTGTTTTTTACTTGAATCAGGGCTGCCCTGGTAAGCATTTAATTTGTGTAAATATACACACTGGATTCAAATAGGATTAATTAACATGTAGTCAATGGTATTACAAATGCCTTAGTCCAATATTCAGGAACTTGTACATAAAATTCAAGTTAAAAAGGACTCAAATGGGAAATCTGAGAGGCAAAGCAGTGACTAGACAAAGGTCACTTTGCTACATAGTGACAGAGTCCTCATTAGACGCAATTAAGACAAGAAATCTAAGAAGCAGCAGATAAGAACATAAGTTTTCAATGTGTGTTACTTTAATCCTAAAAACAACTCTCAATGGCACATATTATTAAGCGAAAAAAAAAAAAAAAAAAAATTGTATTTCCTCCAAAAGACAGAGTGAGTATACAGCAAAGACAGGATTCTAACTGTGTCTGTCTGACTTTAGGCTGCCATACCTTTTCAATATCACTCCTTGGAATTTTAGTCTCATCTTCCATTGTATTAGCAAGCCCTCGTAAGTGGTTATCTTCTTCAAATTTGATGATGGAAGTCTTACTCCCTTTATCCAAAATCCTATTGCAGATACTGTATACAATGAATTTCTCACCCAATTATATAGTATCACTGCTGTTCATACTATTGTTCTTGGTTGCCTGATGTGCTTTCTATAATTACTGCCCTTATGCTGGCTACTAAAAAGCATAGTCAGCATTATTCTTCTTGAATATGAGATGAGAAAATAGAGTGAAACCTGTGATACAGAAAAGATTCTTAAATGGGTATGTTGTAGAAACAAGGATGAAGACAATAAGGGATGAAATGCAGATCATGGGCTATGTAGGTATTACTCATCTGATTCAAAGGATAACTTTTTCCTTCACAAGTAGAAAAGAATGCCATGGCAGAAAATCTCCAAGGCATGAAAACACTCTCTTGGGAGAGTCATTTATACCCTGCAACTCTGTGTAGAAGCTAATATTATTCCCAGTTGATAGATGAGGAAAATAAGGATCAGTCAGGTTAGTTAAGTTGACCAATGCCATGAAACTAATAAGATAAGAGAATGAGGATTCCTGAAACTAAAAGCCTCTGCTTTCAATAAGACAAACTGCCTCTCAATCAGCCACTTATGTTGCCCCCTTACAAGTACCTTTTGATCACACACTATATACCGCATTCAGATACAAAAATTTAAATTCAATACAGCCATGCCAAAATAGGAAAATTGATTCTTATACTCAAATTGAAAATCAAGCAAAGTGGAAGTCAATATTACCATATCTTTTGCATTGCCTTTAGTTTCCAAATTGGATTAAGTACCTCTCCTCCATTTATTCTTTCAACACAGTATTTACCTTTTTATACTCAGACTATGTGGTATCTCGCCTTTCTTATCCTACCAGACTTTAGGCAGCTAAAGACCAATGAATTTAGGATATTATTCACATAGGATGATTTCTAGTACATGGGGCACCATGGCATTAATGCTTCTTGACTGAACTGGTTGAATTATCACCATTGGGTTCTGCGATTTGGCCAGAATTTTGGAATTTTCAACATGTTTAGTCCTTGAAAAGCTGAAGGGTATGTGACATAGCAACCATCTAGTAGGGCAGTAGCCATCTATGCACTGGTAGCAGTAGTGGCAGTAGTCATCTCTTCACTGACACTTTCAAAATAATCAGCTCCCGGTTTCTCTTCCATGGTTAAGCTCTCAGCAAAAAGCAAAAAAGCAAGCGAAGTTGGAGAACTGAAGTTGTCATGCATACTAAGGCCCTCTTCACCACACACAACAGGGTCTTTCTGCATACTTGGACAATGGAGAATGGGTACCCTGTGCCTGCAGTCATCAAACCCTATCTCACATAATCTCTGCAGAGGCTCTTTGAAAACCAAGGAAGATACAGAGCCTCAAGGCTCACCGTCACATCACAGACAGATGCGAAATATAACTACCAGCCTCCTGAAATAAGTTCATCAGCTCAGAAAAGAACAAATGAGACTTGACAACATTCTTGTCAAGAGAATTGATAGGAAAGGCCAGGGCTTTGCCACATGAGTACACACTGATTGTTGCTCAGGGCTTAGAGGATGATGAGCAAGTGGAGGCTCTTTGCTGGGAACGTTAGCCAGGAACATTCAGACAAAGAAAAGGGTGATTAGAGGAGAACAGTTGTGCACTCTTGGAGGATGTTGTACCTGAGAACAAACTAACTTTTTCTGTCTGATTTTTGAAGCGGATCTAAAAGGGAGAAGAAGAAAGAGTAAAGGAAAAACCTGCACATTTTTTTTCTCTCATTTGTGATAATGTTTCAATGCCAAAGATAAAATGTGATGAAAATGCCAAAGAAAAGAACTGTAGAATCTATAGCATTCATTGTGTTTATATAGAGATTATGCTTCTGGTTGTTAACAGCCTCCAGAAGGTAAGCAAGTGCTATATCTATGCATTTAAAATAGAGGAGAGCAGGCACAGTTCCCATTTTTTAGTATAGCAAAATGATTTGGGGGCTGAATATAACTCTACAAGAAGTTACTCTCCAACTCAGAGTTCCTTTATTTTTTTCTTTCCTTTCTAAAAAGTCTTCATAGCAAAAAGCCACAGGCAAGCAGTTTTGCTATTTCACTGCAAGATTTCAACCTGAAACTGTGATGCAATTAAAATCTTAGAAAGGATTAGCAAAGATATATTCTTGCTCTTGTCTTTATCTGCTCTGATTAATGCCACAAGTTATCCCCAACTTGTATGCCTTCCCCACCCCCACTCTACGCATGTGCACATATTGGAAAACACATACATTTGCACACATACATGTTATTTCAGCCTTGAGTATAAGTTTATGCCTAATGCGCTCAGAGAAAGGCAGAATGTGCTCCATTTCTCAGGGCTGCAAATAAATCAAGTTGAGAAACACAAAGGAAATACAAATATGAATAAATTATTCCAAATGACTCCATTTACAATATTTCCAATATTATTACATCAAGAATGCACCAACTGTATTGGTTAAATGAATTATGGCACAGTCATGCAACGGGCTACTATTGAGGCCATTAATAATGGTGTCTTAAAAGAATATGTAATGACTTTCAAAGATGTTCATGATACATTGTTGACAGAATAAACTACAAAACAACATCTACAGTTTATTATTTCCAATTTTGAAACTATAAAGTATGATTGTTTTACTACTAATCTTATCTGCATTTAATAGCAAAGAAAAAGGTAGTCTAACCTGAAGTTCTAGAAAGCATATATTTTGAAAAAATGAAGAATATCCACAAAAATGTTAAGTAGAATTTTCTAATAGATTCAGTTTATCTTGTAAACTAAGTTAGTAGATCAAAAAATGACAAACAATAATCTCCGAGTAGCTATATTTTTCCAAAATCAGTAACTTTGATGATTTTTGAAAAACCTTACAACAAATAAGCTATTATTGGATATTTTTCAAATTGAGCTATGTTTTAACTAATAGAAATTTCTTACTAATCACATCTGTCTTCAATAGTAGAGTGATAAAAAAGGCCTATTAATCACTGTCAATATAATAGTTAGACAACTCAAAATGCAGAACATTTTTAAATTTGGAGCAATGAGAAACAGGAAGGGCAAACGAAAATAAAAAAATCCATCCCCCATTACCTATTTTCCATGTTTCTGCTTCTCTGGGGATATTTTTAATAAAACTAATTTTAAAATTACATGATATACACATGTAAATGTAAATCATTTGTGGCCCATAATGTTTCCGCTTTCATCTTCTTCCATAGGCAGGTTGAATTCTCATCTACTGTACTTTTCCATAAACATATTGCCCACTCTGGAAAAACTAAAAATGATTAATATATCTGGAGGGGAACATTATCTGACACCAAGTTCTCTATTTTTTTTTTTCCTTCAGTAAACTTGAGTTTGGGTTTAAGGTTAGTGCTCATGCTTATTTGGCATTCAGTGAGCCCTAAAATCTAAATATTTAATAATAATAAACAATCAAAATGGCAAGAAAAATCAAAGCTGCCAAATACTGAGCCTTTACTCTCATCTCTTTACTATGAATATATGTATATATACGTATGTTTATACATATATATGTATGCATGTATAATCTTCATAATAACCTGAGGTATTTTTATCCCATAGTAAAGATTTAAAGAAATAAAAATGTGAAGCTGTGACTTAGCCCAAAATGCCCAACATCAACTAGAAACCCAGCAGGCAGAAACTGAATCAAGTGCAGGTTTGTCTAACTCAGAGTCTATGCACTAAATACTGATTTTATGGATAGCTTTTTGCAAATAGAGACCTTGTCAGTCACTATCTCTCTAAAGTGTCCTTTAAATTTAATTAATGAGTCTCCCTTAAGGTGAAGATGAAGTTACACAAAAGCTGTGTTTGGATGTACGTTTAAATTACAAATAGGCCTAAAACTACAAATAAGTTTGAGGGTGGCCCTAATAATAAGCTAATTTTGCTAGTGCTAATGCATCATAACTAGATTCAAAGTCAGTACAAGAGTCCTGTCTTAGAAATGGACTACAAGCCACAAAAGGATACTAAATGAAGACCTTTTAATCAGCTATTTAAATTTGTGTATCTCTGTAAACATTTGCATTTAAGGCAGATGAAATATATTTGCACGTGTTTCTACACTGGGAAGAAGAGACAGAGGAAAAAAAGAAAGATGAGATGGGGAAAAGAGAAACAGGCAGACCCATATATTATTGCTTCCTTTTGCTTACAGCATCTAGTTCATTAATTTAAACTTTCTGAGATGTGATCAGTTTTGTCTTTTTTTAAAAAAATTCAGGTTGTCAAAAGTGAAAAATAAATCAATGTTGATGTAACAAAACAAGTGAGAAAATGAGAAAAAAGTGACATCTTTCAAGATCAACTGTTCCACAGAGTACAGAAGAAGCTGGTAATCTGCAGAAGATCATACATTAACTAGCATAAGCACTAAAAACAAAACAAAACAACAACAAAAAAACCAAACCTGACAATCAATGCATATCAGAGTTAGGAGGCAAAAGAATCATTTCTCCCTGGGTACTGATAGGTTGTGCTATCTCTGTAGGTAGGAATTTCTTAACCACATCCAAAGGTCTTATTTTATTGTGTCTCTCTTAGAAGTCACAGCCATAACAGTTCACATAGAAGAATATGAATAAAAATTTGAGATACACAGAGAAGCTGACAGTGCAATTCATTTTTGTCCATTTTTGGATACTTTGCAAAATAATTCAACAGTAGGCATTATGGAAAGAGAAAAAAGGTTTAGAAATTAGATAAAACTTTAAAAAATGATCACTTATACAGGATGTTTACTCAGAAGACCACCATTTATTTCTTCCGTGTTATACATATTTTCTTTGCATTCGTTCTTTTTTTGTTGTTTATTCAACAAATCTGTTCCAATCATTTACTAGATATTAAACATTTTGATAGGTATTAAAAGCACTAGAGATGCAATGATAAACTCGTATTTTACCTAAGGCACTCAGTCAAGTAAAATTTTGATACAAAATGATGATTGATCTTGTAAAACAAAGTTATCTCAGAAATTTGGGGTCGACGGCTACTAAATGAGAATAAAGAAGTAGCAAAGCATGAAATGGGAAGTAGAAACTTTGGAACAAGAGGAAAGGAAAGGAAAGAAGGTGCTGACTCGGGAAGGGGGGGTGGGGAGGGGAGGGATATATACCTACATGATGGGTGCAACGCGCACTGTCTGGGGAATGGACACGCCTGGAGCTTTGACTTGGGGGGACAGGCAGTACATGGGCAACGTATGTAATCTGGAATTCTGTATCTCCCATAAGATGAAATAAAAAAAAAAAATGAAAAAAATGAGAAACAGAACTATACAGAGGAAAACAGAAGGAGTCTAGAACAGATGGAATTGATTAATACAAGGATCAGGTATTGGAAACAAAAACAGGAACATGACAGTAGACATCACTGGGAGATAAAGAAAAGAGATAAGGCAAAAAAATAAAGGTAAGTTAAAGAGATTTAATGAAGGAATAAAAGAGGAATGGATTTCTGCAATTTGATTTTCTAATATTTGACTTAGAATGTTTCTTTAATCATGGAAAAAATTGTCCTATAATTTTTTCTTTTAATTTTTGGAAAAGTTAATGAGTGAAGTTATCTGGATCTGATGATTTCCTTAAGCATAAGTTTTAAACTGCCATAATTATAGAATTTTTTCTTTATAATACAATTCATATTTTTTCTTCCTGTGTCAGCTTTGATAATTTTTTTCAAAAATGTGCTCATTTCACCTAAGTTGTCAAATTTATTTTTATTTATATGATCTGAAGAGGTACCACCCTTTCATACCTGATATTTTATGTTTTCTCTATTTTTTCTTAAGCAGTACTTCAAGAGTTCATCAATTTTATAATCCTTATATGAATCCAACTTGAGTCATTTTTAAGATTTTAAGTTGTATATTCTTTCCATTTCATTGATTTCTGATTTTATTTTTATATTTTCTTTCTTCTAGTTGCTTGATTTTGATTTGTTTCCTAAGAAATTAGATAATTGATTTTCTTTTTTTTCTTTTTTTTTTTTTTTTGAGACAGAGTCTCACTCTGTTGCCCAGGCTAGAGTGAGTGCCGTGCCGTCAGCCTAGCTCACAGCAACCTCAAACTCCTGAACTCAAGCGATCCTCCTGTCTCAGCTTCCCGAGTAGCTGGGACTACAGGCATGCGCCACCATGCCCAGCTAATTTTTTCTATATATATTTTTAGCTGTCCATATAATTTCTTTCTATTTTTAGTAGAGATGGGGTCTCGCTCTTGCTCAGGCTGGTCTCGAACTCCTGAGCTCAAACGATCCGCCCACCTCGGCCTCCCAGAGTGCTAGGATTACAGGCGTGAGCCACCGCGCCCGGCCGATAATTGATTTTCAACCTTTCTTCTTTTTAATATTTCTACTGAAAGCTATATATTTTCCTGTAAATACTGACATAGCTATATTCACATATATTGATTTATATTTTATCATTCAAAAGATCTTTTAAGTTTCCATTGTGATTTCTTAGAGTCATAGTTAGTTTAGAAGTATATTTCTTAACTTCCAAAAACTTAGGAATTTTCTAGTTATCTGTTTTGTTTCAAACATTTAGGATTTTTCCATTATCTTTTAGTTATTCTCAGTTTAATTTTTCTGTGGGGAAAGATTCTATAAATTCAAATCCTTTGAAATTAAGACTCGATTTCTTGCTTCATTTATGATCTAATTATAAAATGTTCCAATTGTACTAAAAAGAACATATGTTCTGTAATCATTTGACTAGTGCTTTGTATATGCAACTATGTAAATTTAGTCACTATTTTTAAAGTTTCTTTATATTTACTAATTTTTCTCTGATTATTCTTTTAGTTACTGGGCACATAGCCATACATTACAGTAACATCAACTTTATTATGTTTTTAAAATATTACTTATCTTTCCTAATTTTTACCTATATATTCTGTTAGTGTGTACAACAAGAAATCTCTGGCTGACTGGGAATTAACAATTTCCCCTTATCTGCTGTCAATTTTTGTTGTATATATTTGGAGTTTATTGATTCTTATACTTGAAGTAGGCCTCTTATAACAGAAAATAGGTGATACCTTTTTTAAATCTAGGCTGACAAACTTTGGGTTTTAAATGAAGCATGTCATTTTACATTTAATGTAATTATTAATATATGTTTGCTTAAATCTCCCATTTTACTATTTTGTCCCATTAGTTTTCTTTTCCTAATTTTTATTTCTTTCATTCCACCTTTGGTATTCTTGTAATTTTAACTTTTGCCTGCTACTAGCCTAGGTGGGAGTGGGTTTTTGTGTGTGTGTATTGTAGGGTACTCTTGAGATTACAGTGTGAATTCCTGATTTATTTGTGTTTAATATAAACAGTATAAAAATAATAATTTATTTTCTTTTTCTGAATGTGTTGAAATTTATCTATGGTATTTTTGGTTTGGGGTATCTTAACATTTCGTTTTTTTCTAATTTGGTTTTCCCTTTATTCTTACTCAGTAAACAGTAAGTCATTTTAATCAAATATTTCCTTTTTAATAAAACTAAGATTTATATTCAGATATTTAAAAAATCTGTTTGAAAATTTATTAGAAATGTTGAAAATTTATACAGTATACCCCAGAATGGAATATTATATGGACATTAATATTATGGGTCCTAATTAACATGTCAAACATTTTAAACAGGAAATAAACAAATAATATGTGTATATAGTTTTATAATAAAGTGAGCATTAAAAATAAAAACAAAACATGTCCACAATTATTTTGTCTGCAAAGTGCATATTTTCTTCAAACTTTTCTGTATTTTTCACTCTGGGAATTTATATATATTATAATGTCATAATATATGTGTGAGTATATATATCTCCCTTACTCAATATAAAGCAAGGATTCATTTCCAGGCAATAGACCTAAATCTACCAAATATTTCTAAATTAGCAATACTGTCAGTTTTAAACTTTGCCTTTTCCACCCACAAACACGGGGTTAAGATTATGGAGAATAGCCCCAATTCACTCTCACATACACTTAGAACATTTGCAGAAACATCCTTGTCATTACAGTCCAGCCTGATTTCCTTTCAAAAGATCAAAAGCATTTCTCCTACCAGAAAATCTCTCAGAAAAGAAATAGGGCATTTGCTGCAAAGCCGCCTTCCTCAGTGGTACTGAGAATGATGCCTTGTGTAACAGAGCTCATTCAGCAGCCCCAGCAAGGGGAAGCAGCCCCAGAACCAACCACAGCAGGCAGATCTGAAATTTACACAAGAGATTTAATGCATTCTGAGCTCATTAGAGAATTTTAGGCACATACAGGGTTATAAGAAAAAAACCCATACAGAAGAACATATAAATTCTATTCTACAGAAGCATCAGAATTCCATTTAAGGAATAAATAAATTATCTTGTTTCATAATGCCAAAAATGTAAAACCACCAAACAATTATTTTCATTTGATCATCCACACTATGTCCAGGTACATATTCTTACTATTAGAAATCTAAATCTATAGCCAAACGGTTATTCATTGTTACTTTTACACTTTTCTTGAAATAAATCTTAAAAATCTCTATATAACTCAAAGTTGACATCACAAACTTTTTTTCCTCTCACAGTCTGTGCACAGTTTCACAGATCTTCAACTTCCAAATTTGCAGAAGCAGCACCAGGCTAGGTAAATAGATACACCTGTGACCCTCCATGACAAGCCATCCCTCACCCAAAACAGAACCAAGTATCATTTTGACCCTAAAATTGTGCATGCCAGTCTCTATACAAATATGTTTTTCACATACTAATTTTAGGAGACCAAGTATCTCTTTAAAATCAAAGAAAAACAAGAAATGAAGCAAGCATCCAAGTAAGCACAGCAAAACATCATTTGGGGATAATTTGTTCAATTTAGGCTTGTATTTTCTTTAGCCTGGATTTTCCAGATGGCCATTCCATTCACTCCCCTATTGTAACAATAAGGCTAGATTTAAAACCTAATTTGGCAAGGATCCACTAATATGGAATAAACAGACATACCAATGGAACATAATAATGAAAATATGGAAACATATAAAATACAAGTGGGTTTCAGTTTAGAAAGGATGTATTACTCAAACACTGGAGAGTAGACAATTAAATAACTATTTGGAAAAGAATAAACTTGAATTCCTACATTATAAAATATGCCAAATGGATAAAAAAATCAAATTATAAAATATACGAAGTATTAAAGTATAGATCATTAGTTTTATAAATCTGAAGTGAAGGCCTATCTAAATGTGATGCCAAACATTTAATTATAAAGATTGATGGGTTTGACTACACATAAAAAATTATTCTCTAGGACAAAATCTCCATCCTAAATAAGTTTAGTTAGTAAGTTAGCTAATTAAATATTTTGTTAGAAATGTCTTTATACTAAATAATATTTGAGGTGATTTAAAAATATATATGCACCTATTAATATTCACTTTTTAAAAAAACATATCCATAAGAAAATTATAGAAATAAAAAATAAGGCTTGAAAATGTGACGATTTAATAAAGTCACAAATCCACACCAAAAGATACTAATTCAATATGGACTAGGTGTATTTGCTCTGTGTTAAGCTCTCTTCTACTTGAATATTCATACCTGTATTGGATTTTGTATTTTAAATGGCCCCAAATCTCTACTGTGATTTAACAGAACTCACACTTGTAAAAGGTCCAAGATGATACACACCTAAAATATATGTCTACATCCTTATGATAAATTCAATTTTGGTCAATATGGTAGCACCCTTTTAAAACACATTTTCTATGGGTTTAGAATTATATGGAATTTTTCTGAACTAATATCCACTGGGGGAAAGTGAAAGTGTTTATAATATACTTAGAGAAAAGCATATGAATATGCTCAACCGTATAAGGTAGAGTAACAAAAATTGATATGATAGATCAGAATAATTTTCAATGCATTCTTCACTTGTTTGCAAATAACTGGACAGCTCACAAATACTTAAAAGTGCCCCCAAATTTCTGGATATTTTGTTTTTCTGAACGTGTATTTTCATCATAAACTAACACACACATTGTGTAAAAATAGGCAAAACAGGGAGAAATTACATAATTCCACCACATGAGCAAACCAAAGTCAAACATTTCACTTACTTTCTTACGATATTTTTCTTCTTTGCATCTGCTATAAGAATTTTAACATCCACTCTGCGATCTTGTTTATAGTTTCCTCCATGAGAAAAAGGATTTTCTAATCTAGCACCAGCTCTATCAGAGTGATCACCAATTCCAAATCAGAAAAAGTCCAAGGTAATGAGGTTTTACCATATCATAAAGAAAATCTTGGGCCCCCAAAGTGTGATACCTTTGGATAGGAAATGCCTCTTAAGATATGCTGAACTCACGATATGGGGGTTAAAATAGTTAACAAAAAATACAATTAAGGTCTCCTACTATATGGCTCTTTTCCTTTGCATCTTAGTGATATCTGTGACTATTTTTTTTTTTTAACTTATTTCTTATCAGGCAGCTTCAGAGATTAACAACTTATCCTGGGCCAATCCAGAAAATAATTCTTATGTTTTTAGATTCAATTTCTTTTTTCTGTTTGCCTAGTTTTAGGTGATGTGATACATGAAGAAAGTAAACCTTTTTAAAATTCGTATGGGCTTAAAAGGCAGAGATACTTATCTAGAAGTCTTCTGAAACCTTTGGGCACCTAAACAGAATTCAGTCATCTGCATGTGAGATCTGCACATAACTAGTAGTGACATTTTACAAATGCAACATGGTCCAAATGTTATAAAAACTGATCTAAGGCTGTGTTAGGGAAAGATTCAACATGGTGTGAGTGAAATAACATGTTTTTTCCCCACATAAAAATACAGTTATACTCCTCCAATACATGAGGAACCATATACAATTTCTGACTTTGAGAAAATGCATATTTCTTATAAAATTGCTACTGTCTTCTACCTTTCTATCATGGTTTCACATGCATATACACGTAGGAATTGTATATACATTAATTTGGATCTGTGTTTTCTGTAAGTTTGATGCCCTCAAATTTTACATTAGTAATTTTCTGGTATTATCAGACAACTCATTCTAAAACTTACTGTCATGTCTTAAAGACATCAACCCTGATTGATTTGAAAATTCAACCAACTGAACACCCAAAGACTAAATTAGATCCCCAAACCAGGCATAAGTATGCAAATCAAAGATGTCCTCACTGACACCTCCTCAAAATTCTTTATTCATAATCGCTGGGAACCTGGCATCGAGTACAGAGAAGTCCTGGTAGAAGCTATAATTACGCTTCACAAGGAGTTGCTGGGAAGAAGACAAGGTACAGCATGGCAATGGCTTCACAGGAGTTAATAGTCCTGGTTCCACCTGATTTTACAAATGATCTTGAACTAGTCCTTTCAAATTCTGCGCTGTGATTCTACAAAAAAATTACGAAATGTAACACAGATTCAGAAACCATTCGAGTACAAGAGCAAAATCAACAACTATTAAGCGTATCAAGAGCTCTGAAAAATGAAAAGTCTGTGGCTTCAGATGCTTTCTGGGTAAGCTTTCTCAAGTAGGAGATGGAGCTGTGCGCAGCGCTTGAAATGAAATTGCTTGCCAATATTTTTCAGTGTGTGTTGGGGGGGTGGGGGGTAATTGTCTTTCAATCCCAATCAGGTGAAAACCTTTCCAGAAATTCCTCCCACAGCACTTCTTATCTTGACCTAGGTTCTGTTTTTCATGTTTCCTTTTCTTCTTTTTTAAAATCACTTTTACTTCATTTTTTGTTTTCTCTAACTCTTCCCATGAAGAAATAAAGCATCTACTAAATCGCTACTCTGCTGTCAAGTCGGACCTTGTACCCCTCGCCCCCGATTCCCCTGTGTTATAAGGGGTTGCTGTTCCAGTTCTGACCCCTGTGGGATGACAAAGGGCGCGGGGGAGCCAGCGCAGAGGAGAGAGGGCATCCTTCTGTGATGGTGCCTACCTCAAGTACCGTCTCGATATTTTCCTGACATTTCAGAGGGTTCCTCTTCTTGACAAGCAACCCTCACCTCAAAAACAAATCAAAAAACCCACTGTGTGAAGCAGTCAGTTTCTCAGAGCTTGCAGAATTATTTGTGACAGAAATGAAAAAACCAACCATCCAATTTTCTGTTCTTCATTCACAGAGATTCTGTGGGCAGTAGAGTTTCTCAGAATGTACTTCAGAAAATATAATTTCCTCACATTTTAAACCATCAATTAGCTCCTATTTCAAAATAGATTTTCTTGCCCTCCAAAAAAAGTCAATACCCATTTACTTTGATATCTTTAAAATTGGTCCTTCCTCTTTAGCTAGAAAGTCTTTCCTTGATGTTAAGTATCTGCCAACTTGGATAGCTAAAGACCCAAAGCTGGCAGAGATACATCATTGTCATCCCTATATTTCATTTCCCCAGAACCCAGCAAAGGGAAAAATAAAGAATAAAAACCTATTTTCACATGCAACTGACACTAGCTCAGTTGCTGAGATTAGCTCATGAGGGTGGGGGAAACGTGTACCAGTTCCCTTTCATATATGTATCCTTTTTATCCTCTTCCATCTGCAACTGAATGGATAGAAAATGTGATGGTTTGGAGAAATCTGTTCATTCTGGTAAAACTGTCTGGAGGTGTCAAGGCTAAGAATAGTCATAGGCTGACATTAAATAGTAGGGACACATGCTGAGCTGGCTCACCCAAAGCTGGTGTCTACAGCAGCACACTAAATTAGAACTTAGATGGGAGACCTTTTTTAGAATATTCTTCGGTCGGATTACTCAAGGACATTTCAGTTTAGAGATACCATGTGGTCCTTGGGGGTATGAATTTCCATGGGCCAGATTGATTCAGGTGCTCTTAAAAATTGTCTTTAAACATAGAGGAGACAACTATCTTAACATTACTGCTATCAATCAGGAGGGCAATTTTCCCAGAGCACAGCATCAGAACCCACATAGCGTAAGCAGGTTAAGCAACAAAGCCAATCTAGAAGAAAGCATAGTGCTTTCTTCTGAGGTTATGGAGCAATTCTGTCCTTTGAAGCCTTCCAGCTCGTAGATTTGTCTCTCTAGGAGCTTAGCTGATTCAAATCTTGGCGACATCCATATTCAGCCTGGATTGAATATATGTCTAAAATCTGTGTCACCATAAATGTCACAATTATGGCAAAAATATCCATTTCCTTTGGAAGCCATATTTCACTTTCAGTCATTGCTCCTTTAAATGAATTGCACATGTTTAGACTTAGATGCCCCAGTGGTTAAACTAGTAGATGTAGAAAAAATCAGATCACTGTTTAGATCGTATTTGGGAAACAATTTGTCTGTGGATATAACTGTTCTACTCTGGAGATTTTCCTGAGTTCTCTATTAAAAACAGTTCTTTCCCATGCCTTTACTTTTTACCAAACTGCTATTTAAGTCTGTTTTCTTTCACAAACTATCAAACAAGTTTGTTCAAAGAGATGTGTTAATTCACAGACTTATGGGGCAAGGAGCCTTAGGCTTGAGAGCTCATGTGGCATATTCAAGTACATAACCCTGCCTTCAGGCACGGCCCTGCCAAAAACCTATCAAGAGGATTGAACGTGTAACTGTCTTCTGGAGCTGGAGGAAAGAAATTTTCAGTAATTCCAATGTTTACACACCCCATGTTGCCTATGTGTATGCCTACAAGGGATTCCTCCCATCTTGTTATTTAAAACTCTCTTTGCATTTTGTTCAACACAGAGTTGGAACACATTTGCTAATAAATCTCTGATAATCATGCTACTTTACAGACATTAGGTCAAACAACCCCCATTCCTTTTTTATTTTCCTGATAGCCACATGTATCATTTTCAGTCAACATCACTGCTCCATGCCCTTACATTGCTGTGGCAAGAACCAGAACAAATATATTCTTCTAAGCAAATAAACTACAATCTGGGTTCATCCATTTGTTCAATAAATATTCACTGAAAGCTCCTATGAGTTAGATTAGTTCTAGGAACTGGTATTAAAATAGTAAACAAAACAGATAAAATCCCTGCCTTTTTAAAATGTATACTCAAATCTAGTGAGTAGTAACAGATAAGCAACAAAATAGCAAATAAAAGTAATATAAATATATGGATTTTTTTTAATTGAGATGAGGAAGCCAATGTCAAATACAGGCTTAGAAGACAAAATTAAGAGTTTGGGTTTGGACATAGAGTCTGAGAAGCCTTTTATATTTCCATTAGAAGTAGGCAGTTGGATATAGGTTTCCAGAGATGACAGCAGATATCTATCTAGGAAATATGAATTTTGGAGGCACCTGTTGATTCAAATTTTACTTAGGATTAACTTGCCTATATCACGTATTTTGCAATGAGGTACCAGTTATTTCCATTTCAACTAATCTCCCTACCCCATACTTCTCTTTCAGTTGGAGCAACTGCCTCATTTTATCAATCTTTCTTCCAATTATCCAATATAATTTGACAAATATGTACCTGACTACATTTATCTTAAGCTTAATAAGAAATTTTACCTTCTCCCAATTCATATTTTTACGAAAAGCAATAAGGTGTTGACTTTGTGCTTTGCATTGTGTTAAGCACGTTCTATGTATCATGTCATTTAATTATACAAAACATTTACAAAACAGGTATCACTATGATCTGTTTGTTGAGGAAGAAACTGAGAAACAGAGACAGTAAGCAAGTTGCCTCAGGTGGAACAGCCAGTGTCTTAAATATAATGTTATACCTGATCACCAACACATAAAAATGTTACCTGACACCAGGTAATTTTAATCCTTTCATATATATATTTCAAGTCTACCAATGTCCATTTGGGCTCCTTGAATGAGATACAAGCAAGCATCTATAAAACTATGCTCAAGTTGAGGAGGCATCCAAGTAAGGCCTTCACTGATGTTTACAGAAATGAGGACGGTTGAAAAAAGGAGGCATTATTAAGTGTTTTTGCAGAATTATCTCATTGAATCTGCACACTAACTATGAAAGGGAGGTAATATTATCTGAAGCCCCAAATAAATTGAATAATTAGTGAGATTCATTGGAAAATCTGAAATCCTAGATTTGACTTAGGGAATGTCTGACTACATTGCCACATTCTCTCCACGGTGATCAGCTGCTGCACCAATGACATAACGGTGCGTCTTTTTAGGCTTCCACTGGAAGAATCTAGAAATTAAGGGCAGTTGACCATGAAGACTAAAATCTTTCTCTCCAGTTCTCTCATAAATTTGTAATTAGATATCACCATTTCTCTATGAATGACAGAAAATAGCTATCACTTATTGAGAAAGTAAGATATATACTCAACTAAAAAGACATCTAAAACGAAGAGCAATTAAGTGATTCACCCAAGGTTGTACATAAAATTAAGGGCTGGACTCAGAATAACCACAGGTGTTTTGCCTCAAATCCTGTTTTCTATGCTGCTATACACGTATAAAAATAAAGCTATTTAACTCAGGTTGTGTAGTGAGACAGAACACTATGGAAACTAAATTAACCTTATCCTTTCAAAGTCAGCGTTAGACTTTATGTTCCTTGCCTATTTCAGCCCCGAAAGCAGCTTTGGAAAACAGGCTCTTCTCTAAAATGGATTAGTTTGTGAAATTTATACTATATAACAAAATTATTTGGAGAGCAAATAAGTATTTCTTCTCCCTCTAACTCTTACATATTTTTTCTAAAATAAATGCACATATTATGCAATTCTCTTAAATTATTATAATGTTTAGAATTGCTCTATTGCTTGGCTTCATGCTGTGAGGACAACTTCCAGGAAGGTTTATTTAGAAGAAGGTCATTTTGAAATTTTCGTAACTAATCCCCTTGGATGTTTTCTAAGACATACCTGCCTTATGATGAATTTTTCTCTATCATGAATAGAATCTCAGAATATAGCAAGGTTGGGTCTAATACATCCCTATTTCAAGATATAGAAACAGATGAATTGAGACTGGACTTTCATATGATAACTAGGACCAAAAAATTCTTCCCCAAGCTGTGAGAAAGCAAAAAGCAAATTGATTGTGGGAACAAAGGCTCTTCTAGAGAAAAGCAGTTATAAAAGTAGTCTATAATAATTTATAGGGATTTATAACTTCAAGTGCTTTTATTACACATTCTAATATTTGGTCCCGACAACAATCTGATGAAGTAGGCTGGTGAAATACTATTAGGTTCAAACTATAGATGAGGAAACTGAAGCTAAAACAGATTTAAGTGGTCTACCAAGAAGCAGCCTGCAAGATGGGATTAGAATTTTAAGAGATGTATTGGAAGAGGACCACAGAAATGAGGAGAACCTTCAGACTACAATGCAAGTATAACACTTATGGAAAGACACAATGAAGGAAAGAGGATTGAATAGAAAGACTCTTGGACTACAGCACAGTTGCAAGAAAGTTTCAGCCAGATTATGTGATGTACTAGAGTTAACAACCTTCATTGGAAGAGCAAGCTCATTGTCTTGGCCTGCCTTAATACCTCCACCATGCTTAGCCATTGGCTGAGAACAGCCCACTTTGAAGCATGGCCTTAAAGTGAACACAGTGGTGGATCCAGAGGGGTAGCAGCTAGGAATGTCAATCAATCATCCTCCTTACAGCAGGAGATCTCCAGCAGCACATTTTCATAACTGCCACAAGTCTCTTATGATCACCCAAACAAGTAAAAACTGTGAGTTTTTACTTGTTTTACTTGTCAGAAGTCTACTGACATTTAGTAGAATATTTTATACAGCCTTTAATATGAATGATACATGATACTTATAAATTTTTTGCTATTAGGATCATGATCATTGAATACAGTTGTATTTAATAAATTGTCAGATTTTGTTCTTTTCTTTAAAGCCAAACTTAGAATAGTTATGCATAGAAGCATAAAGTGATAGAGTAAATCTGCTGAAATGTTTCAGATGCACAAAAACTATCCTGAATATAAGTGGGGGAGAAAAAAAAAAAATCAACTCTTGAAATTTTTTAAAGAAGGCTACCCATAGATTGGTTTTGTCACCAGTTGCCTCTTAGTATATATTGTGTTACAAATATTTTTAAGGCTTGCTAGATGAAATTTTGATAGATGCAAACAGTGCAGAGAAATTAACAATAGATCTTAAGACTCCTAATAAAGTGATGCCCAATTATACCAAATCTTCAAGTTTTCCCTCTCCAAGTGTAATCAAATGGTTTTGTGAGGAAAAACTGAGGTTAACCTTTTATTCCCTTTTATGTTATCATTACCATCAAAACAAAACCATAGAGAATGGTATCACAATTATATTCTCAAGATAACATTCAAAATAATAGATGGTAGAATGATAGATCGCTGGATGGATAGAGTCTGCAAAAAAGTATATTAGTATATTTCTAATACCCTAATGAATTACCAAACTTTTGAAAACTGTTGACTCATATTTCATGTGAATAGAAACAAAACAAAAATTATATACTGAATGTAGCATCAGTGTTTAATAAACTTTGCACTTTGCACTAACCTTGAACTTGGGCTATCTTAACATGTCAAAACATAGTATACTATTAAAATTTCATCCACTAAACAAAATTGATCAGCTGTGTCCTAACTCTTCTGTAAATTATAGTACAGTGGTTTTAACTTTGTAGAGTTTCAATAGAACAATGTAAGTAATCTTGTTTCATCTGCTTTAGTGTTATATAGTTTATGCATCAGTATCTTTTACTAGACTATAAACCTCTTGATCTTAGACCTTCTTATAAAGTTCCCAAGTCTTGTATATAACATACATGAATATATATTCATCAAATTTAATTATAAAAATAAAAATTTAAAAAGAAAATATGTTGAAAGCAAATGAAAAAAATCAATTTGTGGATTCTTTGGTTTATGACAAATATAAAACTACTATTACATCTTAATATAGCTATACAATGGTTTCATTATTTTTGTCCATCACCAAAAAGCATTCATTTATAGAGCATTAAGCTTGTCTGAGTATTATGTTATAATACTAGAGACATAGTACAGAAAATTGCTATGTCCTGCATTCCAGTAATATCCTTGTGGAAGAAAAAAGCAACCTGGTCACCAGGAAAAATCAAATCACAAATCTTTCTGGGAATAAAAAGAAATAAAATGCTTTATATTAATACTTGAAAAAACATGAGTCAGTGCAGTTATAAGTTTACATATTCCAAATGTGTTTGTATGGAGAACAGATTGTTATATGGTAAAACCAGATTGTTATATAGTATAGAAGAAACACAGAGTTGGAAAAGGCAAATCTACCCATCATTATTTATCTATGTGATCTCTCATATGTTCCTTGATCTCTCAGATTCAATTTCTTTTTCCATAGATGCCTAAATCACAGAGTTTTTATATGGAATAAATAGGATAATGTATATTAAACTTGTGTAAGCTCTACATTAGAATACTCAGAAACCATTATTATACCATGTTTATAAATCCCACACAAATGCATAGATGTATAGTATTCATAGAGAATTAAAACATATCCATTGCAGGAGCATATGTGCATTCCACAAGTAGCACTGTGTCCTAACAGATTGCTGTCACATTGCATTTGTATCTGTAAGCATTAGTGCCATTTTCACATACCTGTTAAGCAATCTTCTGTTATTACTTCGCAACACATCATTTATGTCTCTCTCTTTACCAACATAGGACCATTATCTTGCCATTCAGCAATGACAGATGATTCATCCAAGATTCCAAATGACACCTTCTTGATATAAGGGGGAAAAAAGAAAACAAAAAAATATTTTACAGGATATATTTTACATGTGCCTTAGATTTAGTACTGGAGAAAAAGTCACAGAATACATTTGGTAGCACAAACCATCAGAACTTCATTAAATCCTTTCAAAGGGTAGAGGGCAAGAGACATTTCATTATCAAATCCTTGTAAATTTTAACACTAGATACTGCTCTACATGGAAAATCCAAAATGGTACAAGCTTGGCAAAGGGGTTGGAGGGGAGCCAGGGAGTGGAAAAAACTTCATAAATTTAGTCATACAAAATAAACTCACAACCTGTTTTTCCAGTTGTCATCTGGGCAGGATTGGAATGCCAAAGAAGCAAAAAGGGTTTTTCTGCAGCATCTGATAGTGGTGGTCTTAATTTATGTCTCAAGTCAGGATTTTGGTTTCTAACTTTATATATGAATATTTTATTATCAATTATCGCTAACTGGTATTGAAGTTACTTACTATGTACTCACCATTATGTCATCTCATTTAATCATTAAAACATTCCTATATAGCAAGTAGATGTGGGCAAACAATTCTTCGGTCATGTAGAGAATTAAAGAAGACCATGGATTTGAGTCTAAGTGCATTTGAATCCAAAGCTTCAGCTTTTTAATTGCCACTTTATTAGGTCTGTAAAGTCAAAATGAAAAGACTAAATCATACAAAGTCATGAAATCAACCAACATATAAGTGTACAATCATCAAATCCTCTTTATTGCAGAGTTTATTGGTGCCTGTTAATGCCATTCCATTGTAAACATTGACTTAATAAATATGTTTAAAATCTGCAGATACAAAGTCACTGTCTATAAGGACATATGCTTATGCAGGAAGACACAAATGTGAAAAAACACAAGACAATCTGATACATGCAATGAAGGAAGTATATTCCAGTTATTATGGGAGCACAAACATGGCCCGACTGCCTGATGAGGGTAAGGAAAGACTTACCTAAGAAAGTCAACACAGAAAAGAATTTTGAAGGGAAAACTTTCCAGAAATGTGGAATGGGAAGGGGAGGTTTGAGAGAAGGGAGAGCATTTAAGGCAGAAGGAACAGCATGTCTCAAAAAAAAAAAAAAAAAAGGAAGTGTGAAAAATTAGGGTGCATTTAAAAAACAGAACATGAAGTTCCCTCAAAAGGGAATACGTGGAAATGGGATTTAAAAGATAGATGGAGCCAAACGATGGTCTTGTGTGTCATGCAAAGAATTCGGAATTTAGGTTTTAGGCAAGATGGAGCTATTAAAGGATTTTCATAGGGCAATGAATTGAATAGAATTGCATTTGAGATAGATTAGTTAGGTCTTAGTCTAAAAGCAGATTTAATGGGATTAAAGCTGCATACAGGAAGACAAGGTGACCAAAGTTCCCTAAACCAGACTAGGTTTTAAAAATGGATAAATACTGAGAGGTCTGAGAGATCTAGAAATAAAAAAGTCTTTTTATTTAATCGTATATTAGTTTTTGAGCATACGAAGGACAATTTTTTCTAACCAGTTATTGCCTTGGCACCCTGTTGTTTATATTTCTAAGGTCAACATGACAACGATGGTTCCAGGTACAAACTCATAGTCATGTTGTTCTTTAAGCAATTAAGAAAATCTCTTTTGCTATTATAATTTGCAATTGAAAAAAATTTTCCATAAAATAGTGTTTCGGTTTCTTAAGTTATTTAATAAAATAAGACAGATTTGATATCATGAGAACATTGCAATAGAGAGAAAATATGTATTATTTTAATTATTGAGGGCAAATAAAATAATGATGATTTTTAAATAAAATAACAATGATGCCTTTTAAATGATGAATTTGTGCCAACTGAAAACCAATTCAGAAAGTGTGAATATAAAACATATTTTACAGTTTTTTTTAAATGAGAAAAAGTGCTAAAAGGATTTGATTATTGTGTAGCAGACAGTACTATAAGTATAAAAACTCTAGAGGCAATGCTGTAGCACCAAATATACAATTCGCTTTATCATTTGTATTAATACCAATTAGATTATTAGTAAATATACAATAAAAGAACCATTCATTATATCTTGATAGCAATGAAGTGTGTGATACATCCATTAAATTGATAGATCCAACAAAATATTTGGTTAAAATGACATTATTTTTAAAAAGTACCTAAAATGATAATAATGTTAGAGACTATGATATAAATAATGGCTTATTACATTTAGAGTCAGAAGAATTAATTGGACAATAAATAAATTATGACACTCAATGATATGTTTTTAATAGTAAATTTGACTTTGGTACCTCAGTTGCAGTAGAAAAAATATCTGCAACACTAGATAATGATGTTTTGTCATCTTGAACACTATCATTTTGCTATACTTGTTTGTATATTAATTTCTAATTTTTTATTTGAGGTTTAATTAGCAAGTACAAGCACAAGGAATTTATGCCTACTATTATATAATAAAAATAATTTTAAATCAACACTTGGAAATGTTTGATTTTTTTTCCCTACAAGAGGACATATATATTACTGAAGTTTAAGACACCTGCATCAGGGATGGTGAGGATTTAAATTAAGACATTTAGGGAAGAATTGGGAGTGCTCTTGTTTTATTGGTTGGGAAATTAGGTGGACAAATTTATTTATTTATTCCAGCAATACATCTCTCATTGGCCACCCACATAGATCAGCCATTATCTCCAATATGGAGGATACAAAATTAAAAGCTACAGTCCTGCCCTGGAACAACACAGAAGTCCCATACTGGGAGTGATTAAAATGTGGAGCTCAGCCAGCCAATACTGCTCCAGATTTGTATTCTTGGGCTGCATTAGAAATCTCAAATTATTTTAAGCTCAAGAGAATATTTTCATCATTTCCCTCTAAATTAGTGAAAAAAACTTAGCAGTTGGTCACTATTGCCTTTATAACAGCCTTCAGGCAAGTTGACATAGGTACCAAGCCCTAACACTTTCTCCAATCTTGAATCAACCTGAGAAGCATATGTAGCCAAGTACCAGTTAAAATAGCTCTCAGGAGACCCGCTTGTCTCTGTCAAGGCCCTACAGAAGAAGGCACAGTTCCAGTGACAGCTCCAGCAGGAGAAGGAGGAGCTGCTGTACCCCATCCTGGGGCCAATGCCTTGCCTGTCTTCCCTTTGTCCTCTGTCACTCCCACCGAGGTGTATATTATATATATGCAGGAAAAATAGAAAGAATGACACCGAAATGTACACAGTGGCTATCTCTTAATGGTGGAATTGTAAGTAATTTTTAGATTAAAAAAGTACAGAGAAAAGTGCAAGAACAGAAAAATAACAGTTCTTTCTTATTCACCAAGCAAAAATGAGAATTCTACTCAGATAAATGGATGCTTACCTAAAAAATTGATCTAGAGGTGTACGAGGGACATCAAAAAATTTGTGGGCAAATGGAATTAAAAGATAAACATTAAAAATGTAAACTGTATTTCTCAACATAATCTCCAACAAAGTCAAGATAATTTTGTAAGCAATGAAAGAAGAAATTTAGTCTATCCTTAAAGAACTGAGGGTCCTGGGAATTTAACTATGTCAATGTAGTCAATTTACATTATTAACTGAAGAAAAATGGGTGCCTTTTAAAGATTTTTAAGATCAGGAAACAAAAAGAAGTCAGAAGCAGCCAAATCAGGACTGTGGGTGGATGCCTAAAAATTTCCCATTCAAATTTCACAAAAGTGCCCTTGTTTGATGAGAGGAACAAGCAGGGGCATTGTCACGGTGGAAAAGGACTCTCTGGTGAAGCTTTCTCAGGTGTTTTTCTGCTAAAGCTTTGGCTAACTTTCTCAAAACACTCTCATACTAAGCAGATGTTATTGGCTCCCGAAAGTCAAGAAGCATTCCAAAAACTGTTGCCATGACCTTTGCTCTTGACTGGTTAGTTCATTTTTGCTTCCACTGGACCACTTCTACCTTTTAGTGGCCATTTCTTTGATTGTGCTTTATCTTCTGAATTGTACTAGTAAAGCCATATTACTTCTCCTTTTACAATTCTTCAGAGAAATACTGTAGGATCTTGATCCCACTCGTTTAAAATTTCTACTGAACTCTATGCTGATTTGAGTGAAATGGTTTTGGGACCCACTGAGTGAAAAACTTGCTACATTTTTTTAGTCAGAATTGCGTAAGCTGAACCAATTGAGATGCCTACAGTGTTGGCCATTGTTTGTGCTGTTAATCACAGGCCCTCTTCAATATTTTCATTGCAAATTAATGTGGATGGCTTTCTGCCACAGGCCTCACATTCAACATCCTCTTGCCCCTTCTTAAAACAAGTTACCCATTTGTCAACTGCTGATTTCTTTGGGGCATTGTCCCCATAAACATTTTGTAAAACATCAATGATTTCACCATTCTTCCACACAAGCTTTATCGTAAGTTTGATGTTTGTTCTTGCTTCAACTTTAGCAGAATTCATGTGGCCCTCATAGGGGCTCTTTTCCTTATCCTGATGTTTTATTCTTAGTGCCTCAAACTAGATCCTACTGAGACATGTTATAACAAGTTAGTACAAGTTTATTTTGGTGCAAAGAAAATTTGAAATCCATGAACAGCTTTTTTATTAAATAGTCCTAAATACATTTATCAAAGTATTTGGATAAGAATTCTTTGCCTTTTCATTTTACTAAATAATGTGTGCTTTGATAAGCATTTTTAATTATAAGAAAGGAAGAAAGAAGAAAGAGGAAAGAAGGAAAAGGAAAAGAGGAAGAAAATGAAAAAAGAGGAAGGAATAAGCAAGGTCTCAGAGGGAGAAGAAAGATATGAGAGAGAGGCAAAATGCAACATATCAGGAAAGAAAAGTTTTTAAATCTAGATATATAGGTCATAAAAGTGTAATAATATAAATTCCCATCTTCATCTTTGGATTGGCAGAAGAAAGATAAGCACAGTGATTGTGCTTCAAGTTATCACTTGAGACTTTTTTTGGAGCTCATAGTTAGTCAATCTTATCCCAGTTCTTTCATTTATTACCTTCTCTTGGCATTTTTGTTTTCAGTTTTTTAATGAGAAAAAATGGACATGAAAAGGAATCTAACTCATAGGAAGGATGTGAGGAGTAAGAGAGCTAATGCACCTAAAGCACCACCACTGCCTGGCATGCATATGACGAGTGCTAAATTTGAGTTTACTATTACCATTATGTTATTTACTGAGTGCCGATTGTGAACAAGAGCACCATCCTGGTGACTGAGCTCAGCTAGGAAACTGGCAGCCAATGCTGCTACCCCCTTGGGACAAGACACACTGCTTTGGAACCAACAGTGTGATGAAACATTTTAAAGGGTAGCTCCAGTTGAACTAATTATAACCCACACCCATCTGTGCCATTTGGTTCCTTGCCAAAATCTTATGTGCTATTGTATAGATATGGGCATATTTGTTTATAAATTTGCTCTAAAGTTCCCAAGGGCTTATTTGAAAAGTAACTGCATCAGAATCTCCTGTGGAATTTCTGAAAAATATAAATTTCTAGGTCCCATCTCCACTGAATATAGATCTTAGATCTTTGAAGTTTGCAAAAAAATGCCATTCATGTGCATATTATTCATCCTAAAACATAGAATGCAGCATAATGGAAATCATTCCAATTTCCATGCTAAAGAATACCCAAAACAGACATTAACAGTATTTAGTTGGAAAGGAAATGATTCTGTATCATTCTGTGATTCACAGGGCACTGCCTGGCTCAGGCATCAGGAAGCAGCACCTTTTAGTAAAAGCTCTACCACCAGACATGCTGGGTTGAACTCTGGCCCCTCAACTCAGCAGCTATGCAAATTGGGCAAGTTACTTAACCTCTCTGTGCCTCTGACTCCTCATATGTAAGAGGGGTATGATACCCACAGATTTTATCTCATTGGTTGTTGTAAAATTAAGTATAATAGATGTAAAATACCTGAAACACTACCTAGCACATAGAATATATACGATAAATATTATTATTGCTAATATCAGATGTTATTAATTTAATCTAAGTCCACAACATATAATCAGTGAATGCTTGAGTATTAAAGTATCTCCTCTTATTCTACTTGTATTTTCTGTAATTCATTAAATTACAAGTCTTTCTTTTGCAGCTGTCCCTGAAAGTAAGCTTTCAAATAAAAAAGTGAATGGGGAAAATAAAATTTCAATAGCTCAGGAATAAATCTTCCTGAGGTCATGAATATTCTTTTTAATTTGGCATGTTTTAGTGCAACATGAGGAGAGAGAATTGCTTAGCAAATACTGAGCATTTATTACAGTCTATATTAAACAGTCCAAGAAGAACACAAGAGAAATGTATCTATAAGGGTGAAGGAAGATGCAAAATTTGGAGGAAATGGAAAAAAAATAATAAATCACGATTCAGAGTTAATTCCATTTTCTCCATGTAGATTTGTATTAAAAACAAGTAAATAAATACATATTTGCTAAAAATGTGTATGCATGAAGTCTTACTCATCCCTCCCTTGTAGACTCCCAAGAATTCACAGATATTCTTTGTAAATAGAAAATTCATAAATTAGTCAGTCGCTAAGTTAACTAAACTGACTCAGAAATCTGGGGTTACTTTTATGAGATTATACTCTGTGTGAAATGCTCCTTCACAAATGCCCTCTACACTTCAGGCCTATAAATTATTAATGTGTGTTATGGTTGTTAGGGGCAATATATGCAAATTTACCCAGATTCCAAAGTCCCAAATAAAAGTAAATGGTTAAAAATGAAAGAGAGAAGGAAGGAGACAATTATATTGGTTTAGTGAGAGTTGAAGCATTTCTACTACTCCATCAGCATTGATTTTAAAGATCTGAATGACATACAGACTGATGAATAATTCAGATTTCATTTATTAGTCCACTGACCCTACACATGGCTTCATAAAAATGAAAATAGTGTTATTCTCCTGCTTCAACTTCCATAGAATGAAATATGAGTATGTAGCTGGGTAGAATTTCTTGATGTAGTTTGCTCCAGTACATTGTATACACATATATTTGCATGTCATAAATTTAAAAGAAATGTTGAGATGCAAAAAATTTTCAATAACCTGTATAAAAGAGACCATTTTGCCCTCTATTGGCCAATGACTTCAGTCTGCAAAAAACAATGCTGATGATCACGTAACTTGTTACCTGGCAACTAGAAACTAGACAATGTAACAATACAATTCTATGTCCTCATCTAGGATTAACACAAAGGGAATTGTCACCAATACATCTGCAGGGCTACATCCTAGAAGATTATCTGTTTTTTTCCTATGCCCCCCCCATCTCTGTTCTAAGGATTTAAACCCATCACACTAAATTTTCTAGCTTAGGAATTAGAGTAGTTGGTAGTGCTATTTATTAATCAAGACAAAGATACCAAGAAAAGGAACATATGTTTGAGGGTCACATAGATTAAATCTGATCATTCTTAACAGGTTGAGTTTGAGACATCTTTGGGCTACCAATGAGGAGTCTATTGGGGAGTTAAATTTTCTGTTATAAGGGAGGAAAATTACTGTTTATATTGTTGTCACCATTCATTTGAAAGTAATTTATCTCTAGTAATATTAGGTGATCTTTTTTTTTCCTTTATTGGTAGGTACTGCCTCACCATCTTCTTTAGGTTAACTCTGCTTAGCCAATGTTCAATATGTGTTTTCCATCCAATTACATATCAGAATATTAAAATTAAAGTTTTAATTGTGTCCCTGTGACAATCAGTGCTAGATACCGAACACATTTGTAATATAGTCCTATTTTGTAGACCATATTACTTTTTAAGACTTTCAAAACTAGATGTATGAAAAAACATGTATGAGACTTGTTATAGTAGACTTCTCAAAATAATTCTACGCTTCGTATGGAACCAAAGAAGACCATATATAGCCAAAGAAACCTTAAGCATAAAGAACAAATTGGGAGGCATCAATTTACCAGACTTCACACTATCCTACAAGGCTATACTAACCAAAATAACATGGTACTGGCACAAGAACAGAGACTTAGACCACTGGAACAGGACTGAGAATGCAGACGTAAAATCATCCTCATATAGCGATCTTACCTTTGACAAATCAGAAAAAAACATACAATGTAGAAAAGAACCCCTATTCAATAAACGGTGCTGGGAAAATTGGATAGCCACATGTAGAAAACTGAAACAGGATAAACACCTCTCACAAAAATCAACTCATGATGGATAATAGACTTAAACCTAAGGCATGAAAGCATAAGAATTCTAGAAGAAAATGTTTGAAAAAGCTCTTATAGATATTGGCCTAGGCAAAGAATTTATGAAGAAGACCCCAAAGGCAATCGCAGCAACAATAAATTAATGGGACTTGATCAAATTAAAACGCTTTTGCACAGCCAAAGAAACTATCACTAGAGCAAACAGACAATCTACAGAATGGGAGAAAATATTTGCATGCTATACATCTGACAAAGGACTAATAACTAGAATTTATATAGAACTCAGGAAAATCAGCAAGAAAAAAAAAATCAAACAACCCCATTAAAAAGTGGGCAAAAATATGAACAGAAATTTTTCAAAAGAAGATAGACTTATGGCCAAGAAACATGAAAAAATGCTCAACATCTCTAATAATCAGGGAAATGCAAACTAAAACCATAATGAGATATCACTTAACTCCAGTGAGAATGGCTTTTATCAAAAAGTCCCAAAACTACAAATGCTGGCATGGATGCGGAGAGATAGGAACACTCGTACACTGCTGGTGGGACTGCCAACTAGTACAATCTCTATGGAAAATAATATGGAGATACCTCAAAGAACTGAAAGTAGAACTATCATTTGATCCAGCAATCCCATTACTGGCCATCTACCCTAAGGAAAAAAAATACATTCTATAATAAAGACATATGCACTCAAATGTTTATATCAGCACAGTTCACAATTGCAAAGATGTGCAAAAAACCCAAGTGCTCATCAATACATGAATGGATTAATAAAATGTGGCATATATATACCAGCCACAAGAAACAATGGTGGTGTAAAACCTCTTATATTATCCTGGATGGAGCTAGAGCCCATTCTACTAAGTGAAGTTATCACAAGAATGGAAAAACGAGCACCATATGTACTATCAAATTGGTACTAATTGATCAACATTCATGTGCACATATAAAAGTAAAATTCATGGAGTGTCAGGCAAGTGGGAGGAGGGAGGAGGGCATGGGTATATTCACACCTAATGGGTATGGAGGGTGTGCACTATCTGTGGATGGGCACACCTGTAGCTGACTCGGGCAGTACAAAGGCAATATATGTAACCTAAACATTTTACCCCTATAATATTCTGAAATAAAAAAAGATAGACTTCTCACCTCCATTATAAATATAAAAGGGCCAGGAACAGAAATTATATAAGAATTATGCATGGTATCTTTTTTGGACAGGGTGGAACTCTGGTCTCCACTGACCCCCACTGGATGAGAGTGGTGTTGCCTTACAACTTAAGTTTAATATGTATCTTCTACAGTTTTAGAAACCAATGAATTAATTAGGAATGTGGCCTAATGAGCTTATGAGAGCAGACTAGAGAGCTATGACTTATAATTAACTTCACTCCCAAAATTTGTTGAAACCAAGGACCCACAAATGTTTCCTGTGGGTCAGACATGGTCTATATACATAGCAGAGAGAAAGCTGGTGGTGGGCTTGTCATATCCCATGCACAGGACACCTGAAGGTGAATATAGACATCAGAAGAGGAGTGCTATGGGCACTTCCAGATTCCCAGGGGCTGAGGAAGGAGTAAGCAAGAAGCTGAAGATGATTTTACCATCCTCAAAAGAACACTGCAAGTGAGAATTCTCACAGGATAAAGAATACACCTGTGGGAAATGCCCAATTCAAAAGGTTCTACCAAAATTATATGGCCACAACTCTACTAGTCAAATAACAAAGTTCTAGCTCTCTTTAGCTCATCATTTTCCCAGCTTTGACCCCACAGAAGCCATAAATCTTGATTCATAAGATGGGAAAGGAGAGGTAGAATGGCAAACTCAAGGAAACATATCTGGCATTTTTGCCAATGGCAGGCTTTCCATTTATGATAGGCCCAAGATAGGAGAAAAAAACGGAAAGCCTCAATCTTATATTACATTTGGAGTTTACATTTCAACCTGGTAGAGAACACTGTAATTAGGGAATTGGGACTTTGTTCTGCAACTTCAAGTTACTGTGTACCTTTTTAAGTCCTAAAAGTGCCCAAATTTTCATTCAGGGTCAATGGCAAAACTACTCCTAGTGAGCAGATGTAAAGGAACTATGGAAGACCAAATAAATTGCTTTAAGATTATATCACAAGAGTAGTGCTTGTGCAATGCCCCAGTTACTACGACAATCTCCTAACATGGTCAGAAGTCAGAGGACTCTTGAGTGATCCAGCCCGTGGCCCACTCTATGCCTTATCTTCTGTGCTAGCTTTCCCGATTCACCTACCCTTTGCCCATATACATCAAAAATGATACAAGATGAGCATTTTATGCGTGTCCTTTCCATTTTTATCAGTTCTAATTCTGAAAACTGAAATATCCTTTAGTGGATTTAAATATACTTCCGTGAACCTTCTATCATATTGCCCTATTTCTGCCTTTTCTAGTTACACAGAATAAAGTGCCTCTTTCCTATGATAGCTCCTGGGGTCTCAAAAAGAGACTACTGGCCATAGACTATTTTCCCAGCCTGCTATTTCTCCACACCAAACAACTCCAGTTTCATCTGCTCCTGCACAGTTCTTTACGCCATTTCCTCAAAAGTGTCTACATGTAAGGGAGCATTCCACCTCTCACTAAGCAGTATGAACATACTTACTCTGCAACCATGAACTATAATGAACATTCTCATAATTAGACATTGATGTACTTTCCAAATATAAACTTTTTGATAAAGTGGTGGATTGTTAGAGTTGGTAATCACATATTTGACTTAATTCTGAGAGTTCACTGCTATTCCCTCTTTATTCATGTGTCTGTGTGGAGGGGCATCCTCGAATAATACTTCTGGCCTCTTGCCCATCCCTTGTGCATCCCCAGATGATGTGACTTCCAAGTCCATGAGTGACAGCCATTGCTCTAGGTTTATAACAATAATCTATTAACAGGTCATAAGAGATTGGGGATTAACTACTCTCTCCCCTCTCTGCCCAATCCCAAGAAGAGACAATGATTTGCATAGACCAAAATTTTCCCTGGGGTAACCTGTCCCAAGAAGAGACAGCAATGGGGCAGAGGGTGGGAGATGGCAAGCAAAAAGAAGTTGGAACCTGGGAATGGCATTTTCAGAGTCATTTTCTAAGACATATTCTCCAAACAGTTTTATCTTCACTAATGATACTTTTATTACTGTCTCAATTGGTGGTGAAGAAAGGACGGACATTATTTATGCCCTCGAATCTCAGTTTTAGCACTCTGATTTGGTATCTATGGGGAGAAAAAAGCCAATATGTTTATCTGAAGAGTGCTTAAGGACTCAGACTTTAGTAAACTTGGTTATATGGGACTTTGACATTGAATTTTCACAGAAGCTAATCATGGCTAGAATTTGTAAGCTGGGTTTATTTTTAATGGGGTGGGTGGTTGGAAAATTCAAGTTATTAAGGCATTAGTGTGTGTTGTGCAGGAACTGACCTTGAATTATACCAGTGCAGCTTTTATCTAAACAGGCACAGCTTAGGCAAAGATTTAATTACAGAGAAAAGAAAAGTTTTTGTGCAGACAGGGTTTTTAAGCATTGAGGAAAAATAATTTATTCTTTTTTTGTTTCACCATGTGATTTGCAAACAAGGAGGCCAAAACTACAAAGGCAGTTAAGATCTACATGTACCATAGAGCATTGGTATGACTCTAGCTTCAAACTGTTAGTTTCAGACCTAGATACAGAACACTATATATCCACTGTCCCAAAGTCCCTCCTGCTGAGACAAAGGAGAATAAGAAATTGGCAACAGTGAATCTTAGAGTTTAATTTCTTTGGTCTTTTCATGCAAAATTTCAAGAAAAAATTGATTTGGGACTTTAAAGACTTGGACTGCAATTTCTAAGGACTTAAACTTGCAACTTACTGTGTGAACTTCAATTTCTCTCTGGAAAATTCAAAGTAAGAATGAATTTATATGAAAATTTTGAGCACCTCTAAATTGTGAGCTTTTAAATCATTGCTGTAACTTAATAGCGTCATAAACTCATTATAAAAACTATGTTGAGCTATACTGGACTACTTGTCTGGGAATTTTGCAATGGTAATTGAAGAGGGAGTGAATTTTCATCCCTGAATATAGTGAAGCCTTGGTAAGATTTAATCAATATGCTGTTCTAACCTATATCTGAGAATTCTGGAGTCAAAATTTGCACCAACAAACAGCGGTCTAAGGAAGATTCACAGGGGAACAACTGTTAGCATTAGAAGACACACCTCATGCAAATGGAAGCAGGACTTACACAGGATTATTATTTCAGACAAATAGATTAAGAGAACCAAAAGCTAAGAATGTTGTGGGAATGGCTCACGGGAGGATAATTTAGCCCCCATTTCTTAAGATTCCATGTACAGTTACCTTGCCGAAGCAGTACTCCTGACCACTTTTTAACTACTTTCTTGTTCTTTCACACCAGAATAAGGTACCTGGTTGGTGAAAGATAGTCCTTGGTCCACTTTTCTGAGTTCCTAGAATCTAATCTACTAAGAGGCAAAAATGTCAATAATTTGGTCTCTCTTATTTCCTCTCTGCCTGTGACAGAGAAAGTGACACTGGATAAATGTATCTGCTCTGCAAAATCAAAACTTGCTTCAGGTAGGCTGTTTCTACAGCTATAGTGGGAAGAGAAAGGAAGAAAGGATCAATAATACCATTTGATACTAACACCTGAGCCACATTCTCCAAAATGGGACAATATAAATATGCCCTCCAAAATGAGGGCAAAATAAACAAACAAATTAAGAAAACGTGTCCTCAGAAGACATAGTAAAAAAAATCATAAAAGTAGTTCTTCAAGCAGCAGAAAAATGACCTCTAGAGGGAAACATGGAAATTCAGAAAATAAAAAGCAAGCAACAGAAATGTTACCTACATGGAATAAATCAAAATAAACTGACTCCAAGAAAAGTACTATAATCTCCTTAATATCTATAATTAAAATACATGACCATACAAATGTGGTAAATGAAGTTAAAGAGTATCAAAAGAAGTGGTCAAAGTAATGATTTTCTCTAGCCTATAATAAGCCAGGATACATTTTTAATTGCCAGATTAACCAGTAATGTAACAGGAAAAAAAAACAAAAACAAAGAATTTCTAATAAATTGGTCAGGCAGATTGATAAAAATATTTAAATATCAAATAAAGAAGGCAAGAAAAAACAAAAAAAAAGGAAAACATAAAACAGGTATGCTAAATAGAGACAAATAGTAAGATGGTAGGAACAATGAACATATATAAAAGAAAAAGTAAGTAAAAGTTTGATTGTTACATTGGATAAAAGAGCAAAACCTCATTATATGCTGCTTATAAGAAAACTACCTTAAATATACAGATGGCTAAAAGTTGAAAATAACAAGATGGAAAAATGTACCATATAATATTTAATAAATAAGCTTCTGAAGGTACAGCAGTATCAAAAATATATTTGAGGCAATAAATGAGGTAAAGGAAGACATTTCTCAATGACAAAGAGGTATGGTAGACCAGTAAGATATCATAATCCTAAATATATGTGCATCAAATAATATACCTGTAAATTATACATAAAGCTAAATTTAACATAACTAAAAAGAAAAATACACAAATTCATAACTATAGATTTTAACAAACTTCTCTCAACCATTGATAGAATGAGTTATCAAAAATCAATAAAAAATAGAAAACTTGATCATAATTAACAACAAACACAACCTATAGAACTTGCACCCAACAATAATAAACACACATTCTTTTCAGGTGCCTATGAAATATTTACTAAAATTTACCCTACTCTGTATCATAAAGCAATTCCCAGCAAATTTCAAAGGATTAACTTCATTCAGGGTGTTTTCTAATCATAGTTGAAGCAAGCTTAAAAATAATAACTAAAAGGTAACTAGAAATCCCCAAAAGCAATTCACTGACTTCTAGGTAAATAACAAAAAGTGACAATGGAAATTGGTAAATATTTTTAACTGATGATGAAAATATGAACATATGAAAGCTTGTGGGATGTATCTAAAGAATGTTTGGGTGGATTTCTTTAGATTTAAATGCATACAATGAGAAAAAAATAAAAACTAAAAAAATCAGTGATCTAAGCTTCCATATCAAGAAGCTAGAAAAAGAACATGTAAACAAATCCAAATAAAGTAAAACAAATAAAGTAACAAAGGATAAGAAATCAATGAAATTAAAAAGAAAAATCAACAAAGCCAAAAAATGTGTTTTTGAAAAGATTGATAAAGTTAATAAACAATCTAGCCAAGCTGATCAAGTAAAAAGAGGGAAAACATGAATGTCAAATATCAGGAATAAAAAAGTTGACCTCACTATAGAAGCTAGACAAATTAAAAAGATAAGTGGATATTATAAAAAGTATCAATGTCAATAAATTTGACAATAGATACGCAGTAAATTTATTGGTAAACTGATAATACAGAAAATAGAAAATCTGAAAATCCTAACTATCATAAAGAAGTTGAACAGGCTTAACAAATAATAATATTTCCTCAAAGGAAAAAAAATTCCACTCCAGATTGCTTTGATGTTAAATTTATATATATATATGTATACATATTCAATTTTAGACAAAGCCTTTAAGACAATAAAACTTATTTTATGAAGCTAGATAAATGTTGACCAAATCATCTGATGAAGGCACTACAAGAAAGTCAAAATGAAGACTAATCTCTTTCATAAACATAGAGGCAAAAATAAAATATTAGCATTTGGCATTTAATGACATAGTAAAAGATAATGTATTCATTATGGCCAAGTGTGGTTTATTCTAGTAATGCAAAAATATGTTAGCACTCAAAAAATCAATACAATTCAAAACAGTAAGAGGAAAAAAAAGGAGGAAAGAATGATTACACCAGCAGATGTAGAAAAGCACTTGATAAAATTCAATACTTCTTTGTGATAACAAAAAACATCTTATCAAATTAAGAACAGAAAAAAACTGAAATAGGGCAAGATGGTGGACTAGACATTGGCCTAGGCAAAAAATTTATGACTAAGACCCCAAAGACAAACATAGCAACAACAAAAATAATGGAACTTAATTAAATTAAAAGCCTTCTGCACAGCCAAGGCAATAACAGAGTAAATAGACAACCTACAAAATGGGAGAAAATATTCACAAACTATCGATCTGATAAAGAGCTAATATTCAGAATCTACAAAGAACTCAAATCATCAAGAAAAAAACAAGCCCATCAAAAATTGGGTAAAATCCACAAACAGAAGCTTTTCAAAAGAAGATAGACATATGGCCAACAAACATGTGAAAAAATGTTCAACATCACTAACCATCAAGGAAATGAAAATTAAAACCACAATGAGATATCACCTTACCCCTGTCAGAATGGCCATTATGAAAAAGTCAAAAAACAATAGATGCTGATGTGGATGCAGAGACAAAGGAATGTTGATACATTGTTGGTGGGACTGCAAGTTAGGACAAACTCTATGAAAAACAGTATGGAGATTCCTCAAATAAATGTAGACTTGCTGTTTGATCTAGCAATCCCACTATTCAGTATCTACCCAGAGGAAAAGAAGTCATTCCATCAAAAAGAAACCTGCTCTCTAATGTTTATTGTAGCACAATTCACAATTGCAAAGATGTAGAATCAACCCAAGTGCCCATCGATTCATGAATGGATAAAAAATGTGACATACATACACACACACACACACACACATATATATATACACACACACAACCATACACCATTTAGGATTACTCAGTCATAAAAAAGAATGAAATAATGTCTTTTACAAGCAACTTGGATGGAACTACAGACCATTATCCTAAATGAAGTATCTCAGGAATGGAAAAACAAATACCACATATGCTCTCTAATAATTGGGAGTTAACCAATGTATATACATGGGCACAAAGGGATGCAAAATACATTGGAAATCAAGAAGAGGGGATGGTTGGACGGGGTGAGGGGGTAAAAACTTACCTCTCAGGTACAATGAACACTATTCTGGTGATAGGCACACTAAAAGCCCGACGTAAGCATTATGCAAGGTATTTACCTAACAATATTTGTACCTCTTTAATATGTTGAAATTTTAAAAAAAGACAAGAAAGAAGAAGAAAACGTCCTAGGTCTGTTAATCTAAAATAACCTACAGCAGTATCATATCTAATAATACATTGTTGAATGCTTTGCAGAAGCAAAAAAAGAATGTCTCTAACGTACTTTCTAGTTAACATTAAATTTGAAGTTCTAATCAGGGACTTAAGAAATGAAAATGAGGATTAGAAAAAAGGAACTAAAGCTGTAATTTTCCAAAAATTACAAGTTCATTTTAAAAATCCAAAGAAAAGCTCAAACTATTAGAATTAATATTGAGTTTAGCAAGGTTACTAGCTATTGATCTTATGATTACAAAATCAACAATTCCTATATACAAGCACTAATCAACTGAAATTTTGAAGATATTTTCAATAGTATCAAATAAATCAAATACAAAGGAACAGTTAAGATCCAACAAAAGATACAGATTTTACTAGTATAAACTTAAAATTATTGGGAAAAATTAAATACCTAAAAAATAGAAAAAATATACTGCCCATGGACTAGGGAGCTCATTATTAAAGATATATCAATTCTCTCCAGTTGATTTATAGATTCAATGCAATACCAATCAAAATCTCTGAAAGATTTTTTTGTAGGCATTGTCAAGTTAATTGAAAAAATATATATTAAAAATAAAGGACAAAGAATAGCCAAGGTGATATTGAAAAAGAATAAAGCTGTAAAATTCCAAATATCATAGAATGAGAGCAATATAGATAGTGTGCTCTTACTGAAAGGAGAGAAAAATAGATCAATGAAATAAACTTTGGGAAACAGACTCATACATAACACAGAGGAGGGTAGTATAATAATAGGCCCACATGAATTTTGTCCTCTGATTCATAACAAAGGTATTGCTACAGTGCAATAGAGATGGGCTCTTGGTATTATATCGAAGAAATCATACCTAATTGAAGGTCATGATGATTTGCATCTATGTTTTATCTAAGAGATTTATAGGACATTTTAAATAAATGATTATGGATCAGTTGGCTGCCTATATCCTAATTATTAAATCTGTTCTTACACCATAGGCAAGTATCAATTCCAGATCATTTGTAGATCTTCCTGTGAAAGGTAAAACAATAAATGTTTTAGAAAAAAATATTTTCAAACTTGCATAAGCTTTTGTCACCAGGACACATAAAGCACTAATTATAAAAGGAAACTGATATATTAGACTACATTAAAATTTTGAAGTTTTATTTATTGACACCATTAGGAGACACAAAATAATACCACAAAGTAGGAGAAAATATTTTAAGACATACACTGATAAAGGAATAATATATAAAAATACATAGGGTTACTATAAATCAGTTAAGAAAATGGCAGAAATATACAAAAGACTTCACAGAAGACTGTGTCTAAATTTCAATAAGCATATGGAACAGTGCTAAGTATCATTATTCAGAAGACAAAATGAAAATAAAACCATGATAAAATGTATACATTTATGACTAGTTGACCCATTTTAAGATGATTTCTGTATAGAGTAGAATCTGATAGGGTTCCAACTTTATTCTTTCACATATGGATATCGAGTTGTTTCAGTACCATTTATTGAAAAGACTATTCTTTTCCTATTGCCTTTTCTTGGCACTTTGTCAAAAATCAAAGACCTACGTGTGCTATAAAACTCTTAGACAAAGCATAGATGCAAATCATCATGACCTTGGAGTAGGCATGGTTTCTTAAATATGATACCAACAGCCCAAGCAACCACAATAAAGTTTGATAACTTAGAGTTCACCTAAATTAAGAACATTTTATAGCAAAGGACACTACCAAGAAAGTTAAAAGTCAAATCAGAGAATAGGGGAAAATACGTGGAAATCATATATCTGTTAAAGGTCTAGCATTCAGAATAGATAAAACACAATTACAACACAATAATAAAAAGACAACCCAATAAAACAGCAAAGGATTTAAAGAGACATGTCGTTAAAGATACACAAATGGGAAATAAGCACATGAAAAAATATCATCAGCCATTAGAAAAATGTAAATCAAAATCACAATGAGATATCACTTTGTACCCACCAAGAGGCTATAACCAAAAAAGGAAAATAAAATGGATCGGGGGGATTTGAGAAATTAGAACCCTCATACATTGATGGTAAAAATGTAAAATACTGTAGCCACTTTAGAAAACAATTTGGCAATTCCTCAGAAAGTTAAACATAGCATTACCATATGACCCAGCAATTCTTCTCTCTGGTATACACCTAAGATAATTGAAAACATACATCCGCACAAAAACTTGTACATGAATGGTCATAGCAGCATTATTCATAATAACCAAAAGTGGGAACAAACCAAATGTCTCTCAATGGATGAATGGGTAAACAAAATGTGATATAATCATAAAATGAAATATTATTCACTCATAAGTGAAGTATTGATTCATGCCACAACATGGAAGACACTTGGAAACATTCTACTAAATGAAAGAAGCCAGACACTAAAGGTCACAAATTGTATAATTCCATTTATACAAAACATTTAGCATAGGCAAGTCCATAAAGACAGAAAGAACATTATTGCTTTTTACGTTCTAAGGGTAAGGGGAAATGGGGAGTAAGTGCTGATGGTTACAGGGTTTCTTTTGGGATTGATGAAAATGTTCTGGAATTAATCATGATAATGATTGCACAATGTTGTAAATATACTACAAACACTGAATTATACATTTTAAATGGTCAATTTTATGGTATTTGAATTATATTTCAATTTTTAAACGTATAAAATCAGATCACAATCAACGCTCAAAATGTGGATCAACTTGACCTCTCCTGCACTTTTAGTGGGAATAAACTATAACAGTCACATTGAAAACTCTAGCTGTTTCTACTAAAGCTGCCAATATGCAAAAACTGTGATCCTGCAATTCTCTCCTTGACGTATATTCTATAGAGGTATGCATATTCACATAATGTATGCTACAAGAATGTTCAAATCAATGATATTTATAAAATACCCAAACTAGAAACAACCCAAATGTCCATCAATAGTAGAATGGATTAAAAACACTGTGGCAATGTTCATACAATGAAGCACTGTGCAGCAGTAAGAATGAATGAACTATTGCTACGTGCAACAGCACAGATCTCACAAAAATGCTGAGAAAAATAAGCCAGGCACAAAAGAATACAAAGTATATGGTTCCATTAACATAAACTTGAGAAACAGGCAAAACATTTCTATGGTATTAGAAGCCAGGATGCTCCTTAGGACCATGTGGTAATAGAAAAAGCACATCATAGGAAACTTTCTGAAGCTCTGGCAATGTGCTTTTTTTGATCTGGGTGCTGATTACAAGAGTGAGTTCACTTTTTGAAAATCATTTAGTTATTTATTTATGATTTGAGTGCTTATCTCAATCTGTATTATACTTCAATTTACAAAGTTTATGCTAAAAATTAAATAGAGATAGAGAAAACTATGATGAATATTTAAAATATGTTAAAACTAGCATTTCAAATCACTTCATAGCATGAGAATATTTTTGGACTGGAGGTGGCAACAATACAACTTTATGTGAGATGTCATTAAAGACTTTTCTTCAAATTGAATAATTGATAATTAGTTTCAAATATTCATAAGAATATTAGCTATATTTTTCCCATTTCCCTTTTGATTCTTCCATTGCTATGTTCACTATATTCCACATCACTGGCCAACTCCTGCTACAAATTTAGCAAGTCTCTAAACAGAAACTGGGAGTAAGAGACTTATTTTTCTTAGTGAATCCATGCTGGTTTGGGAGGATTATCACAGTCTTTTCTAGATTTTTCTCAATATAGCTTAGAATAGTGAGGAGAACTGAGATCAAGTTTCACTTGCCTATAGTTTTAAGACTCTATTTTACCCTGTTGAAAAAACTAAAGAAGTTATTCTTCTCCAGTTTCAGGAGGTCTCTTAGTCCATTTTCTGTTGCTTGTAAACAGAATACCTAAAACTAGGTAATTTATAGAAATTTATTCTTACAGTTATGGAGGCTGAGAAGTCTGAGGTTGAAAGGCCGTATCTGGTGACAGCTTTCTTGCTGGTGGAGACTGTGTAGATTTCCGAGATAGTACAGGGCATCACATGAGGAAGCTTAGTGTGCTAGCTCAGGTCCTTCTTCCTCTTCACATAAAGTCACCAGTCCCACTCCCATGGTAACCAGTTAATCTAGTCACCCATTAATCCATTAATTCATTAATTCCTGAAGAGATTACCTCTTAAAGACCCCATTCTCAATACTGCCCCATTGGGGATTAAATTTCAATATGAGTTTAGGGGGACAAACATTCAAACCATAGCAGGGAATGTTTTCATGATTTCTCAAATGCTGATAACTAGCATGATTCTATGTCAATTTATATATTTACAAAGGAATTTAAAATTTCATTTAATTCCAGTGTTTATAATCAGCTACTACTTCTGATCATTGATGCTTAGAATAAAATGAATAATTTTGATATTTGTAATATTATAAGCTGTGTATCTCCTTATGGGGAGAAAAAAAATCTTTTTATTAGCTACTAAATTTTTTACGCTTGTAAGAGTCCACAACATTTTTCAAGGCTGAATTCAATTCCAATTCCCTGCCTTCACATTAAAGTCTACACAAACTGCTCCATATGAATAGTTATTTAATATTTTATTACAGCTTTTAATTTTACTATCCCCTCAGTAACTTATTCCCCTGCTTACAAACCTTATGGTCAAGAAATTCTTCCCAACAGCAAATATAAATTTTCCATTCTGTGTTGCTTGGTATTCTAAAAGACTTGTTAACTCTTCCCCACCTCCACCCCCACCCATTCTTCTCTAACAAAACACAATTCCTTTACATTCCCCCTTCCATTGCTAATGCCAGCTTTTGTCATACATTAGCTAGTACTGTATGAGCTGCTCTAAGTGAACATAGCGTATTTGCTAAGATAATCAGAATTAGTATCAGAAAGTAGGATTCAGACTGCCCTTCATTGCAAGCGCAATCTTAGCTAAATTATTTAACTTCTGTCAGCCTCAGTTTCCTAATATGATAAATAGGAGTAAGCGTACACTCATAAGGTTTTTGTGAAGATTACATGATATAGAATATAGGTGAGCCAATGCTTGCTTATGCTAAGAGCTCAATAGTGTTATAATTATTACTGTAGTAGTTGTTTTTGCTTGCAAATAAATGAAATGGCTAAGTTGACTCAAAAAGGAGGAGGACAGGGAAGAGAATTCGAATGATATGGTGGAAGAACTCAAGAATCAACGCTTTGGACACAGCAACTGGGGCCACTCAAGGCCACAGGTGCAGGGGCTCTGCGCCATCAGTATTAATGGCGCATAACCTCAAATGTGCTCCATCTCTCCAGTCCAAATTCAGATTTCTAGGAGGGAACACTTAATTGCTCCAACTTGATTCAGGATATTTTTTACTTCTGGATCAATGAGCCAAGAACAGAACCCCACAGTTATCACCAACAGAGATCCACTCCTGTGCATGAGGCCAGCATCGAGAAAGGAGGTATTGGACAAACCTTTTTAGATTCCACATGAGTGAGATCATGCACTATTTGTCTTTCCGTGCCTGGAGTAGACATTAAGTGTCCTCACCACAAAAATGATAATCCTGTGTGGTAACGTGTATGTTAATTAGTTAGATTTAGTCATTCCACAATACATACACATATATGTACTTTAAAACATCATGCTGTACATGAGAAATACATATAATTTGTCAAAAATAATAATTTTAAAAATAAAACACAGCAGTACTGGGCAGCCTTCCTTCCTGGTGTTGTCTTCTATCACTGATAGCACTGCAATAGCAGTAGCTGCTACTACTCTTACAGCTTCTACTACTGCTGTTGCTGCTTGTACCGCTGCATTTCCCTTTGCTACTGTCAGCAAGCTATGTTAGCCCCTCATCTAAAGTTCGTGAGAAACCAGATGGTAAACACAACAAACATCCTTGCCCCACAAATCACACAGTGTTGGAAATTATCACCATTGCCCCATATGATACCACAAGAAGGAAAAAAAAAAAATCACATTAAAGGTATTTATTTAGAGGAATTTAACTTCATCAATTCAAAGAAGACATAATCTCATTCACAGAGTGAGGATAACTTTGAGGAATCCCTTCCCTCAAACCAGCAATAAAGATGAATAACAATAACAAATAGCTTCCAGAGCTTTGTTACGCTCTCTAATATGCACTTTGTTTTTTACTTTACCTAGCACGAGCTGAACAACATTCAATTTACACATCATTTCTGCCTCTACTTGGCATAGTATTCCAAGTACGTGTTTATAAAATGCGTCAATTAAAATAGATTTAAATTATCCAATTTTCATTAAATTCTTTAAATTGTTACTTAAACAAGTAAATTGCCATGGCTATTGCACTTTGTTGGATAAATATTGCCAAACAGATTCAGGCTTTTAAAAGTAAACAACATACCTTATAATTAGGCAATATGAAATTAACCCACATGATCTAGTATTATCTTTATTATTTCCCCTAATTGAAAGGCAGCTTGCTGGTACACTAAAGAAAAAGAAACCAAGTTTGAAAGGATATCAGAAAAACAAAGAGGGGCCTATGGCTAAATAAATTTATTTTGATGGATCTAATTTATTAAGCACAGCAGCAAAATAGTAGGAATAAGAAATGCGCAATTGATGCTATTGTTTTTTGATGGAAAAACCAAACTCCATAAAATGTTTTAAAGAGGTTTATTCTGATCCAGTATGCCTGACTGTGGCTCAGCAACACCCAAACCCAAGAAACCCAAGGCCCAAGTAAGTAGTCCTGAGTTCAGCTTGCAGTTCTGTTTTATACATTTCAGGGAAGCAGGGGTTACAGGCAAAGTGGTAAATCAATACATGGAGGTTATACATTGATGTGGCCCCAAAAAGCAGAATATCTTGAAGCAGGGGCTTACAGGTCAGAGGTGAATTGAGAGATTCTTTAATTTGTAGTTGGTTAAAGGAGTAAGGCTTTGTCTAACAGCTTTCAGCAGGAAGAAATGTTTAAGTTTAACACACGTTAGGAAAAGAAGTCTTCCTGTGATGCTATGCTACAGTGAGGTTGTGGGAGCAAACCACATCTGTTGGATCAGAGGAACCTGTTAAATAACATCTATGGTCTGCAGATGTGATTTAAACCTTGCCTGGCATGGCCTTAGGGTCTTGCTTATGATTTGGTAAGTTATTGCCACAAAGAGTCTACTCTGTCAGTCTTATGATCCCTATTTTAACACTAATGCTGATCAACTGTTTTGTCTAAACAGCAAAGGGGGAGTGTATAATGAGGTATGCCTGACTTCTCATCCCATCACAGTCATGAATTTGGATTTTAAGGTTTCTCTGGGGTCCCCCTGGCCAAGAAGGGGTCTATTCAATCAGTTAGGGGGCTTAGGATTTTATTTTTAGTGTACACTACGGTTTGATTGTTTTTGTTCCCTCCAAAACGCATGTGTTGGAAACTTTATCCCCAGTGCAAATGTTGGGATGTGGGGTCTGATGGGAGGTGTTCAGTCATGAGGGTTCTGCCCTCATGAATGGATTGATGCCACTATAAAAGGGTTTGCAGGAATGGGTTTCTCTCTTCCACTTCTCTGCTATGTGAGGACACGATGTTCCTCCCCTCTGGAGAACGCAGTGTTCAAAGCACCAGCTTGGAAGCCACGAACAGATCCTCAACAAGACAGTAAACCTGATGGTGCCTTGATCTTGGACTTCCCAGCCTCCACAACTATGAGAAATAAGTTTCTGTTCTTTATAAGTTACCCAGTCTATGGTACTTTGTTAAAGCAGCACAAAATGGATTAAGACAATGGAGTATGTAAGTGTTAGTGTAATAGAAAAAAGCATCAACTTTGGAGCCAAACAACCTTGGAGTAAAATCCTAGTTACTTTCCTGTGAGTTCATAAACCAGTTCCAAAATTTATTTGATCCTCACTTTCCTCATCTGGAGAACAGACACAATAGAATCTACTTTAATTATTACTCTGAGGAGACAATAGAGAAACATCAATGATAAGGGTGTAGTGTGGAGCATGTCACACAATGAATTATTAGGTCACTTCTTTCTCAAAAGGAGGATGGATGCTCACTCCAGTGGAAACCGATGTGTTTGACAGAGGGTCAAATAATATATACAATTTTATCCTTACAGTAGGCACAAAACTTACGTTCAAATAGTACTTAAAGTTTTTCTTCAAATATGTCAAGCAGAGCACCTTATTTGATTCCATAATGAGAATGCCAATTATATAAAGCAGATAAAGACTTAAAGTTATGGAATAGTCAAAGGACTTGCTCAAGATCAAATGGAGGTGTGTGGTCCAAAGTCCAGGCCTCCTGACTTTTAGCTATGGGCTAAAATGTACTCTACCTTACCTTCAGGGAGCATCTGTTCCAGGGTTTGGGGTGTTTGCTATGCATCAGCCACCCTACCCATACTTGAATATCAGCACCAAACACAGTAGGTAGAAAACCAAAGGTAATCACTGTGTTCAGAGCAAATAGAATGTGTTGCTTGTGTCAAAAACCAAATTAAAACTGTAACTAAAGAGAACAAACAGCACACTGAGTAAAGGAATCTCAATAAGGGATTTTTACCTTAGTTGGGAGTGGAGATTATATCTATGAAAAAGAAAAAAAAAACCCACTGGTGTAACTAACTTTGCCAATACAGTATAAGCCAATTATCTCTCTATTCTGATCTCTTTACTAACTGCCCCCAACCCATCCAGTCTCAACAGAATAGTTTAGTTACAACTAAAGAAGCCATAGACTCATGGCATGTTCTAGTTGAAAACATACAAAATGTGGGATGGAGAAAAAAAAACTAGGCTATTTTCCCACAAATATTTATGAAAACTACACTACAGAAAGCTCCTGAAGAAAAAAAACAAAAAAAAAAAAAAAAAGGAAAGGAAGATTGTAAAGTGAAAGAAATCAGGGCAAGGATGAAAGAAAAATAAGCATAGAAAAGAAAGGCCTTTCACAGAATTTGTATCGCACACGTGCAGTTATTTTTATTCAGAAGAGTGTCGCTGCAGAACCCAGCAGGGGTAAACTATTATTTATCTCTGGTTATTAGCCAAGCCTAAATTGTGTAACAAAAATAACAAAAGATTTTCTTTACATCTAATTAGACATAAAGGCTAGAACAATGTTCTCGTGAAAGGATGCTTTTAAGATGCTTTTTTGGAATTGAAATAGTAACAACATTTGTTTTGTGTGGTAAACAGAAGCCTTTTGGCAGTGCAGTTGCTTTCATTTTGGAACTGCCAAGAATTATTTGCTTATCTGTGGAATTTCAACTACTTTCCCCGCCTGAGAGTCATATGGATGCAGATCTAGAATAAACAGGGCTGCACAGAACACTGGTATTTACTGTGGTCATTGGGCAAGTCCCCCCAACACACACACACACACACACACACACACACACACACACACAGAGGCAGGTATTCACGGTACTTCACTAGGAGCAGAGGTTGGAAGAAGAGAAAGCAAAGGGAGAGAAAAAACAAAGACACAAAAGCACCACAAAAAAAGGAAATGCAATGAAGGAGGGAAGGACAAGTGAGAAGAGAAAGGAAGAGCAATGCCAGAGAAGATGACAGAATTCTTAGATGCAAAATTGAGGCAGAAGGGGAAAGTGTTAAAAACAAAATTAATGAAAAGGAAAAAGGAAGAGGAAAAGGGAGAAATGGGAGAAGGTTAGGGAGACAGAATAAGAACATACAAAGTAAAGGGAATAGCAGGGGGAAAGTGGGAAAAGGCTTGCAAAGACTTTGTGAAGCAGGGATAGCCTAATAGAATTTGTAAGAAACTGCAGAGTTGTCTAAATGATAATGGTATTTGACAGTTTGATATGTATTTATAGCTGTTTCCAGCTCTTTCTGAATACTATATAGGATTATCCGGATTTTCTGGGGTTTATCACCACAGGCATGTAGGATTAACAGCCTGATGAAGTAAAGAATTATTTGCCAATCCGATCCTTAGGCTTGGATAGCTCTCTTCCCAAGTTCCCTAAGCATAGTACATAAAACACAAAAACCAAGGGAAAATTGTGTGTGTGCATGTGTGATGAGTAGGTATACATTTATCACTACCTAAAATTCTTCAATCTAGGCTTAAAATCCACAAAAGTACAAGTTTGTAAAAACGCTTTAAATTAGCAAGTACTATTGAGTACCTACTAGGTGTCAGACAATGGGAATTCAGTGGGAAAAAAAGACAGAGCCCCTGACTCGTGGAGATGAGAGTCCAAAGTGTGAGGTACATGCTAAGTGCTATGTCAGAGAAAGTACAGAGCATTAGCTAGAGACTCAGTCCATGTGGGAAGTAATATCTGTTCAAAAACTTAAAGATGGTTGAAAAGTAACCAGGCAAAGACTGAAAGGGAGGGAAGGGTGTTGCAAGGAAACAGAATGGGGGTGCTCAGGGGAGAAGGAATAACAAAGTGGAAGAATGGTCTATTTGCAATACAGTAAGACTTTTCCATGTCTGTGAGCAGACTATGACGACAGCATTGAGATAGGATGTTGTAGGGGAAGCAGAGTTACTTCATGAAGGGACTTATACCTCTGGTATGGATTTAGGACTTTATAATAAGAGCAATAAATACCTATTGAAAAGTTGTTTAGTGAAGGATTAACACTACAAGATTTTTATTTTCTAAATATCACTCCTTGAAAGGTGAATGAGAAGTGGGAAAGATGAGTGCCAAAAAGTTCAGTTAAAAAGCTCTTATAACACATGCAATAGAAGATAGTGATCAGAACCAAGGTAGTGACAGTGAGGAGAGACAGAAGAATCCGGATTCTCAAGATATTAACTTGCAGAATCAATGGGATTTGCCGATTGACTGGATTTAGAGATCAAAGCGATACTCAGAGTCGTCTGCGTAGCTGGGTAGGTGGTATGGCTTTTCCTAATCCAGAAGGAAGGGATCAAAAAGTGAATCACAAGTCAAGAAGTGATAGAGATTTTAAATTCCTTGACATTAAGTTGCATGAAATTCTTAGCAACAGTTTTTGTTGATTGAACTGTATAGTTTTGTGTCTTCTGAGTTTCTCCTTATATAGACATAAACTCATTAAACAAATTCAATAAAAGTTTATTGAATGAATGGTTGAACGTAAGAGTGGATGTGAGAGAATGAATAAATGAATAAATACTAATGAAGGAGTAAGTGAATGAGAGAAAAAAAATCAAGGAACAAGAGACACATTTATGAAAGATTTCCTCATCAGTAAGGGTGGTAATTTTTTTTTTTTTAATTTCAGAAAGGGTGGTAAATTTTACACTCAAAATATAGCCTCCCAGTTTCAGATGATCTCATACCTAAGATGCAAAATATGGTCTGAAAAAAAATGCACAACAAAAGTAACACTGGGGCCTGAGGAATCTTTGTTTAAGAATGTAGAGGCTTGTTGAAACTTTAAAACTATTAGAAGAAAACAGGGGGAAAGCTCCATGACATTGATCTGAGTAATAAGTCTTTGGATTTGACCCCAACAGTATAGGTAACAAAAGCAATAACAGACAAATGGGATTGCACAGAATTGAGAAGGTTTTGCACAGCAAGGAAACAACAGAATGATGAGACAACCTACGGAATGGGAGAATATATTGGCAAACCATACATCTTATGAGGGGTTAATATGTAAAATGCGGCTGGGCACAGTGGCTCACGCCTGTAATCCTAGCACTTTGGGACGGCGAGGCAGGTGGATCGCTCGAGCTCAGGAGTTTGAGACCACCCTGAGCAAGAGAGAGACTCCCATCTCTACTAAAAAAATAGAAAGAAATTAGCTGGCCAACTAAAAACATATATAGAAAAAAAATTAGCCGGGCATGGTGGCGCATGCCTGTAGTCCCAGCTACTCGGGAGGCTGAGGCAGTAGGATTGCTTAAGCCCAGGAGTCTGAGGTTGCTGTGAGCTAGGCTGATGCCACGGCACTCACTCTAGCCTGGGCAACAAAGCGAGACTCTGTCTCTAAAATAAAATAAAATAAAATAAAAAAATATCTAAAATGCATGAGGAATTCAAACAACTCAATAGTAACAAATAAGCTGATTGAAAAATGCGTAAAGGACAAATAGGCAATTCTCAAAAGACATACACATGGCCAACAGGTGTGTGAAAAAGTGCTCAACATCACTAATCACCAAAGAAATGCAAATTAAAATCGAAACCAGCTATTACCTTACACCAGTTAGGACAGCTATTATCAAAAAGACAAAAGATAACAAGTGCTAGCAAAGGTGTGGAGAAAAGGGAACCCTTGTGTAGAGTTGCTGGGAATGTAAATTAGTACAGCCATTATGGAAAACAGTATGGATGTTCCTCAAAAAATTAAAAAGAATTGCCGTAAGATCCAGCAATCCCACTACTGCGGATATGTCCAAAGGAATTGAAATAAGTATGTCGAAGACTCCCATGTTCATTGCAGCATTATTATCAAAGGCCAAGATATGGAATCAACCTAAATGTCCATCAACAAATGGATAAAGAATGTGGCATATATACACCATGGAATAGTAATTCAGCCTTAAAAAGACAGAAATTCTGTCATTTGCAGCAGCTTAGATTCATCTGAAGGACATTACATTAAGTAAAATAAGCCATGCACAGCAACACCATATGATCTCACTTATATATGGTACATAAAAAAGTTGAACTCATAGAAATAGAAAGTAAAATGGTGGTTATCAGAGGCTGAAGGTGGAGGGATTGGGGAGCTGTTGGTCAAATGACTCAAAATTTCAGCTGGACAGGAAGAATAAGATCAAGAGATCCATTGCACATCATGGTAACTACAGTTAACAAAAATATATTGTATATTTGAAAATTGCTAAGAGAGTAATTTTAAGTGTTCTTGCACAAAAGAGTATGTGAAATAATGCATATATTAAATAGCTTGATTTAGCCATCTCACAATGCATATATATACACCAAAACATGTTATACATCATAAATATATATAATTTTGCTTGTCAATTAAGACAAATAAATAAGAGGTAAAAAAGGAATTCAGAAGCCTGCATACTTTATAGGTATTGATCTTTCCCATAGAGATGAACAGGTATAAATAATAGTATCCTCGTTAATTCTTTAAAAGAAGCCCAATTTAGACTTGAGACTCTGGCATATTGAGTGCTGACTTCTGTCTTACTGTATCTTGGAATGCATACATGCTTACTCAATGATCATTTTAGTGTCATTTGTAAAAGACAAAGAAGGGAGCAAAATGGTTTCATTTCACACCTGGAATCAGACCTCTGGGCAAGTTTTAAGATCAAACCAGTAAAACAAATAGCAGGATCTAATAGAAATTAATTCTTAACTTGCTGCATTTTAGCCCTCTCTGGCCACACATACATGCTCACACCTGTAACTGGAGGTAGAAAAGTAGACATCAGCCCATGTATGCTAAATTGTCGGATCATCACATGAATGAGCTCTTCCACCTTTATGAGGTGCTCTCAGTGTAACTCAGAAAAACTCATCTCTTACTCAATGCAATTGTCAGCATACTTTATAATTCACAATGGAGAGCCCTAGTGCTAAAGGAGAGGGTGCTTTGGTTGATGGCAGTATCAATACATAAAACAAGAACATATAAATCTGTTAGAAAAGGGAAAAATCCTAGGAGCTCACTATGGAACATGTACCTATGAGTCAAAAGCAGAACAAATATGATCACACTTATGCTTAAACCATCATGTTAGTTTCTACACAGAAGTAATTTTTTAAGTATTAGTATTTCTAAAATTCCATTTTCTGTTGTTCCGAATTCCCAGAAATTAATAGAAATTTTAGTTCCTATAAGATCATTAGCCATTTGAGAAAACGTTCAAAACACAAGAATGTAGAAAGGATTTACCCCTTATTTCATCATAAGCTATTTAACTTTTACAAATATTTTTCTCTTCATCTTAAGATGAAGATAATCATCCTCGTTGGGACCACTGAAAAGATTAAATGATTTAGTGTAAGCAAATGTTTAACATACCCAATACTGACCCATATTATGTGTGTAACAAAAGCTAACATAACTGATTTTTTAACAGTCCCCCCACCCCTGGATAGCAAACAAAACAGGAACACTTTTCCCTACTGGATCTCCTTTCCGATCCTTGACAACATCTTGAGTGATTCCTTGATCTTTCTGGTTATTTTCATAACATAACATTTTGTTATAAAAACATAATTTCCATTACAAAATCATGTTTTATAACTAAGAATTCACTTTCAGGTATTAGACAGTCTAGTCTAGACCAAAACTGCAATTTCCTACCCAATTCAAACAGTCTACCCTCACATTAATTTATAGAGGAGCCAGGCTTGGAAATCTACATGGGAGAAAGAAGGGCTTTTATGCTTCCTTTTCTTTCATTTTTTCTTCTCTCCTTTATTTGCTCCTTCTTTTCCTCACTATTGTTCCTGGTCCTCTTCTGCCTCCATTGTATTGGTACTCAGTAGGAGGCACGGACAAAGGTGCTGTTATAATCCAGCCATTTGTTCTCTCACTGTGGCAGATGCCTAAATGCTGGCTAGTTCTCCATGAAGCCCATTTCCAGCTCTTTTGTGGGTTCTACAGTGACCTCCCAACCACAGTTTCCTCAGGCAAGCAAAACAATGCCCAGTTGACCTTTTGTGACACCTTTCTGTTCATCTCCTGCCACCAGCACATACTTCTATAACTTCCCACTTCTGGGGACCCTTTGCCTAGGCAAGCTATCCCTCCTGGGCATGGCTTCATAAACATATCTTAAGCCCTGTTATCTTTTCAAGCGCTCAGTTAGCCCACAGGAAATTCATGCAATCTTGTCAAACCAAAAATGGAAGGTTTCATCTGCTTCTTAGTGCCTTCCTCTCTTGTCCTGCTGTCAGCGACCACTCCCACTTGGATTCCCAACTTTAGAATTCTCCACACAGGATCCAAAGACCAGCCTCTTCATTCATATATATTCCAAAACCCTCAAATGCACATCTAACACTTCCAAGAGTTTCCTCCCTTCACCCTGCTCCTGTCTCAAAATAAAGTGAGTGAACAAGCCTCTGCAGCTGAGCAGACAACCAGTGAGGATGGAAAATGCCATTTTACCATCTTGCAACTGCCTCAAATCTCTGAGGGATTCTTGTAGAGCCTCCCTCATTTGAATTGAAGGTAAAAGAGAGGAGAAAAACAAAACCACTTTACCCTTCAGTCAGTGACTCTGTATTCATGATTTTCTATCTTCTAACTATATAGAAGTTTAATAGTGGGTAAGAGAAAAATTTAAAGGACCTATTTATGAAGTCCTGGAAGAGGGTTTCTCAACCACACTTTGGAGAACATTTTGTTTGTTTTGGGAGGCTGATCTGTACACGTAGGATGTTTAGCAGCATCCCTGCCTTCTGCTCCTTACATGACAGCAGCATCCCCTCCCTCCAGGGTGTGGCAACCGGAAATGTCTCCAGCTATTGCCAGATAGTCTATGTGGGGCAAAATTACCCCAGCTGAGAATCCCCGCCCCAGGGGGATGGTAAATGGCTCCAGCCGAGTGCTGTCTTTGGCCTATGAAGGTGTTCTTTGCAGTCCCTTTGCTTTGGGGTTTTAACTGAAATTTTAAGACAACAGAAGAAGTTCCTAGAGTTATATCTGTTCCCCATCCTTTAACTCCATTGATTTAGTGGGCATTCACTCTCTATTTACTGAATAAATAGTCACATTCTACTGTGTAACAGACACTGTCCCAGACCGTGAGTATACAGACCCTACCCTCAGGGACCTTCCAAGGCTGATGATACTTCAGTCATCATAAAGACTTCAGCAAATAACAAATATGATAAAAATGGTGACTGAAAGTTACCTGGACATAATTTTGTACGATGAAAAGAAAGAGAATTTTTGAAGCCACAGAGACAAGTTAGGAAGCAGTTGCAATTAAAAAAAAAAAAAAAAAAGCAATAATGATCTGAATATGATGCCTCAGTATAAAAAAGAAGGAATAAAACTGAGGAAGAATTTGAGGAAAACTGATGGAATTTTGGAAGTGGTTGATAGATGGAAATAAGAGAAAAAAGAATTCTTCAGCTTCAGTTTCCCTAAGAGGAGATTTATCACTGGCAGATATGGGATTACTGGGATTAAAAGAAAACTGCTAGACAGGTGATTATGGCAAAAACAACCATATGTGGAGTTTTGATATTTATATGTGGTAAGTTTGCCTTGAGGATGGGCAATTCAAGACTATTCTGTACACAGAAATCCAAGATAAGGATTTCTCCAGAAGAGATGCATTGTTCTTCATCTCATTTCTCTCTAAAACTCTTAAAATATACACAAGTGGATTGGCTAATCCTTCAATTATATTTTAAGATAAATAGCATATTACCAACTCATACTCTCAAACTAGCATGTAGACTCTATCCAACAATAGAACACAAAACTTAAACTGCTTCCCTGATGATTTTACATAAGCAGAATCAGCCTAAAAAACAAAAAGAAAAATCTTTTATCTTCACGAATAGGAGATATAAATCTTCACAGGTCCTTAAAATGACAGATATTTTAAAAATAAAGACTAATTAGAAATGTAAGAACCATTTATTTAAAATAGTAGGGCAATTGGACAGCACTTGTTAAAATAATCAGATTCCAAAGATAGTGTGAAAATATAACTCAAGTAGCCATAGGATTGCTTAGCTAAAAAAAAATCTTTAAGAGGGACTAAAATTTGAATTATTTCTTCTTCCTTCTATTTTCCCCTTGTTCAATTGCATTTTCTCCAATTTTAAATCAAGGAGGTTAAATTTTGCTCTATGGACAAGAATCCATTACTTCCTGATCCCTTCACCCCTCTCTGCCAGCTACCCCACAGCTCCCACACTGGTTCCTTCATTCTTTAGTCTCTTTTTTTGCTTCTGTTGAGATCTATAAGAATATACTTTTTAAAGTTCTAGATTCCTGGGTTCAGATCTCAGGTACACTCTTACAAGATTACTCTGTAAACTCACCGAAGTACTTCTCTAAGACTTCATTTATTTATTTTAAAAGTAAAAACAACATTTTCCATACATGGTTGTTATAATTAAATGAGTTAATTAAGGAGGCACATAACAAGTACATAGTTCATTTTAGTTGTTTTTCCCTTCCCGTTCCTTTCTGCTAGATGATTTAGTAATAGGAAGCTATGAAAGACACTCTACACCTACTATTTGCTATTATATATGTTAAAACAATAAGGGTAAAAAAGGTACAGAATAATTCATGTACTACAGTCTGAACAATGTCAAAGCAATGAGACAATAAACAAATACATAAATATGAATAGAAAAAGAAAAGAATAGAAAATGTATTTGTAAGAATACACATTT